>NW_024080654.1:4554702-4700872 GCF_003009895.1 Hyaena hyaena
CTTGATCCATTCGTCTGTTGATGGACACTTAGGCTCTTTCCATGTTTTAGCTATTGTGGAGAGTGCTGCTGTGAACATTGGGGTGCATGTGCCCCTGTGCATCAGCACTCCTGTGTCCCTTGGGTAAATTCCTCGTAGTGCTATTGCTGGGTCATAGGGGAGTTCTGTTGTTAATTTTTCGAGGATGCTCCACACTGTTTTCCAGAGGGGCTGCACCAGTTTACATTCCCACCAACAGTGTAGTAGGGAGCCCATTTCTCCACATCCTCGCCAGCATCTAGAGTCTTCTGATTTGCTCATTTTAGCCACTCTGACTGGCGTGAGGTGGTATCTCAGTGTGGTTTTGATTGTATTTCCCTGATGACAAGGGACGGTGAGCATCGTTTCATGTGTTTGTTGGCCATCTGGATGTCCTCTTTGGAGAAGTGTCTGTTCATATCTTCTGCCCATTTCTTCACTGGGTTGTTTGTTTTTTGGGTGTGAAGTTTAGTGAGTTCCTTATAGATTCTGGATATCAACCCTTTATCTGATATGTCATTTGCAACTATCTTTTCCCATTCCGTTGGTTGCCTATTAGTTTTGTGGGTTGTTTCCTTTGCTGTGCAGAAGCTTAAAAAATAAGATCTTGATACACGATTCACACATCACACATGTCACAAACATATGTTTGTAAACTATTTGAAAACAGTCAGTATACATAGTGCAAACGTGTGTTGATTCTTCCGCACTGTTTCTGTTTTAACTGTGGCCTGATATGCACAGCCCAAACTACCACCTCCGCCATTCTCAGGGGTATGGTCAGTGGCACTCAGCACACTCCCAGAGCGGTGCAGACCCACCACCTCCGTCTCCAGAACGTTCTCCCCTCCCCATCATGAAGCTCTGGCCCCGCAATGCAGTAACTCCCCGCTCCCGCCCTCCCCCCCTGCCGTCTGCTCTCGGTGTTGTGAGCAGGACCTCACGTGAGGGAACGACACAGCCCACACCCTTCTGGGCCTGGCTTGTGTCACACGGTGACGTCCTCAGGCTTCACCCTCTGTGTGGCCAGTGTCGGAACCCCGTCCCTCATGAGGCTGAAGAGCGCCCCCGTGCTCTGTAACGTGTACCCCGTCAGAGCCCCGTGCTGTCGTCTAGGCTGGTAGCCCCATGGCCGAGGTCGGGCTCAGAGGAAGTGACTCACGGCTCAGAACAAAGGGGCGAGCGGGCCAGTGCGCCTCTGACTCACAGGCCCGGTCCTTCCACGCGACCGGCTCCCGGTGGCCCCTCTCCTCCAGCCACGTGGCCCGCTTTCTGGCCCTTGTTGGCAGCGCCCTGACGGCGTGGGCCGTGGGCCGTGCGGGCGGCGGTCCCCTCCAGGCCCGGCTGCACAGGTGACAGTGCTCGTGGGTACGGCCCGGGAGAGCTGCCCCCGGCAGCCTGGAGCAGGGAGGCTGTCTCCAGGGGACAGCGGTCAGGACGTCACATGCCACCAAGGCCAGAGCCTCGTCCAGGGTCACCCGACTGCAGGCCCCTGACCCCTCTCTCCGTGCAGCGCTGGGCCCAGACGTGGTGGGCAGGAGGCGCCAGGAAGTGGAGCAGCGGGGACACGGAGCCTGAGTCCCTCTCACCCGTGTCCGCCTCTGTCACTGCAGGGCACTCTGGGCTCCCTGAGGGCCCAAGGCACGGGTCGTCCCCGGCACGGCCCGCACAGACGTGCTGGAGGATTTTATTAAGTGAATGTGGCATTTAGCCATCGCGTAGGAAGCTTAACATATTTAAGATTTCTACACTCAGGAGGCTGGTGACGTGATCAGAAGGCTCCCGGCCACCCAGGGTAGGTCAGTGGAGTAGGAGGGAGGAGACCCAGACACAGGTGGGAAGAAAGGTGGCCTTGGGGCGCCGGGAGGCTCAGTCGCTTAAGGCCCGACTCTTGGTTTCAGCTCAGGTCATGATCTCACGGTTTGTGAGTTCAAGCCCCGAGTCGGGCTCTGTGCAGACAGCATGGAACCTGCTTTGGATTCTCTCTCTCCTCTCTCTGCCCTTCCCTGACTCGTGCTTTCTCTTGCTATCAAAATAAATAATTTTTTGGAGATTTATTCATTTTTAAGAGAGAGACAGAGCAAAAGCAAGGGAGGGGCAGAGAGAGGAGACACAGAATCTGAAGCAGCTTCAGGCTCTGAGGGATCAGCACAGAGCCCATCGCAGGGCTCGAACCCACAAATAGTAAGGTCATGACGCTCAACCGACTGAGCCACCCAGGCACCCCCCAAAATAAATAAACTTTAAAAAAAAATTTTTTTTAAAAAGGTGGCCTTTCTGTCCCCCTTTCCAGTGTTTGGGTCTGACACGCTGAGCCCCAGCCCCCCTTCCCATCGCTGCCCCCCCCGCTGAACCACCCCTCCGTCTCAGGGAAGGTGCGGCCCTAGAAACCGTGGCCAGTCCACTGAGGTCTGCGGCCCGCTGGCTGCTCCGGGGTCTCCAGTTCTTCCCCTGTGGTTGGGGGGCTGTGAGCAGGCCGCGACCCGACGCCTGGGGGGAGGGGGGGCAAGCACCTGCCCAGAGAAGGTGCCCAATGTTGGCACGAGGGTACCTGGCAGGCATTTTGCTGTGTGCTGTTTTTCCTTCCTGAGTTAGCAGTACCAAGTATAGACCTTCAATTCTGGCTCCTCTGCCACCGCGAAGCCTGGTTTTGAGATGCGGGTGGGTCAGAGAAGCTGGGGGTCAGCTGGGGGTCCCCCTCACAGACAGAGCAGCCTGGCACAGGCGGTCCGGGCACCGTCTGTGATCGCCTCCGCGGTGCTCGAGGAAGGAGGGCACGCAGACGTGCAGGAAGGACATCGCAGAGGAAGGAGGCCCTCCCCCTCCCGCCGGAACCCGAGCATGACCCCAGGAGCCCCGTGAGGCCAGGGGCCGGGGCCGGGTGTCCCGAGCCTCCGGTGCCCAGTGCAGGGCTGAGCGTGGTGCCTGGGCTCCAAGTCAAGGACAGACAGGCGGAAGAAAGTGGGAAAGACAGGAGTCCCGGTCAGATGGGACCCAGAGCGTTTGGGGGACTTTGTGTTCAGAATCACAGCACAAATGCTAAGGTTCAGTGCCAAGGGCACGTCCCTCAGACACACACAGCCGAGGTCAGCCACCGGGAGCTCCTCTGGCGCTGGCTTCACTGAACTCAGATCACCGTGTAAAAAGCCGCTGGGCTGGACAGACGTTGGCTTATCTGCAGAGTCAAGCTTGTGAAAAAGATGCTCCGGCGGCAAGACACAGAGCCAGCCTGCTTTGCGGCATGCGCTGCTTTGTCTTGGGCGCCAGGCCCAAGGGGGAGGCAGGCATGCGGCCAGTGAGCGGTCTGTGGGCCGAGGTGAACTTTTCCTTCAGGGCACAAGCTGGCCAGTGGCCTCCTTTGTGCTTCCAGAAACTAGGCTCTGGGGTCTGTCAAGGGTAAGAGTGCAGAAAACAGACCAGTGACCAAACCACATAGTCCATTGGAATGGTCGGGGGGCCAGCATTCAAAGCCCCCCACCGACCAGCCCAAGTCACGAGTCCCTCTCTGCTGGGCCCATGACAGTGAGGTTGTGGAGGGGGAGGGGACTTGCCCGAGAGGGCACCTTGTCCTATAAATGCTGATGGCCGACAAGGGGTCAGCAGGAGGTGATGCACCGGAAGGATCCTCGATCCTGGCCGGGCCCGAAGAGCTGGGCCAGAGAACCGTGTGCAGGCTCCAAATTTGATCTGGAAGTTTGGGACCCAGCAGGTCTGGGCACGAGGCGCCATATTTCTAGCCCGCTCCCAGAGTGCAGGGTGCAGCTGCCCCAGGACCACGGTTTGAGTGGGAGGACCTGGAAGATGTCTCCAGAGCCGTGAGATTCTGCCTTCCCCTTGGATAGTGGCTTCCCGATCACCGATCGAATGTATGACCTGGGCTCGCGTGCCCCCCAGACTGTCGTACCCGGCATCTGAAACATTACAGGCACCAGCCTACGCTCGCCTGTGCCCGCGAGATTGGAAAGGCACGGACTCAAAAAACATCATTTCATCTGCTGTTCTCTGCAAGGGTTAAGGAATTTCTCTCTTGGCACACACACACACACAAAAAGAGGCATTTTATCTCTTGACCCGCAGGCCCCAAGCCCCTGCAGTCATGCCCCCTGCCCGAGGCAGGCCTGACCCTGAGCTGGCAAAACAGCTGTGGGAGGGCGGGGCGGGGAAGGGGGCCCGATGGCCCGCTTCAAGGGAACATGCCCCTCTCCGGAAAAGCGGGTCTTCCTCGTTTGAAAAAGTTTGGAAAAGCGTCACAAGAGGTTCACAGCGCGAGCAGAAACCAGCACATTCCTGGAAAACTGTTTAGAGACAGCTGCTGGAAACAGAAAACAAGCCTCCTGCTTCAGACAGGGCTTATTTGACGCCTGTTTCCCTTTGAAATGAAGCTGCAGGCGCAGTCCCCCACCCCCACCCCCGTTATCTTTCTAGATTGTTCAAGGCAGCTCTGCTTCTCATGCAGTGACACTTGATTTTCCCTAGCGATGGTCAGTCATGCGTTTGAGCGTCTCTGGTTAAAGCATCTATCAAACAGCGTCCTCTGGAAAATTCCATGTAAGATAACCACATATTAGAGATAAAAGCAAAGATTAAGTTCTTGGAGGCAGACGTCTCATGTAAATGTCTGCAGGGGAAATGGTTCTGGAAGATGAGTGGCTCGAGATGGAGACTGCTTGCTTGGAACGAGGGCCAGGGCAGCGCGGTCCCCGCCCCCAGGGCCCCCCCCTCCCCTCCTGCAGACCCCTCGCCCCAGCCAGCTGCCCTCTGTCCTCCGAGGTACAGGATCCGTACTTTGGCTTCTCTGCGGAGGAGGAAGGGGAACGTGCTGAATGCGCCCGTCCCAAAGCCTCATCTTCCCTCACTTGCTTAGAACTTAAAACTCTGCCCGTCCCCCGAGGTGAGCATCTGTGACCTCGGAGCCGGGCCCCATCCGTCAGGAGCCATGACCTTGGGCAAGATCTTTAGTTTCTTGAGACCTCTGTTCCCTTCTGTGTGAGGTGAGCTCACACTCCTTCCTCCCTCCCCGGGCTGCTCCACGGACCAAATTCCACAGCGCGGATGGAACGCTGAACGTGGGCCTCCAGGATGGGCACCCCACACGTGCGGCGATTCCTCTACCCTGGTCGCCACGTGCACCGGGGCGTGTCCCCTCCTCATGTCTCTCCCTGGTGACAACCCGGTTCCCTTGCCCCTCCACACCCCAGAGTCATAGAGCCTTGGCAGGAAAGTTCTAGAAGTTTTTGTGTCCAGGTAGCTCCTTCAACAGCCACAGGAAATGTTTCAGGTGGGCCTCTGGTAGACAAGAGTCGTTTGATTTTCACTGACCCCATGTGCATGGTCCCCCCCTTGGGGCTCCTGTGGCTTTAATGATGGAGGTCACACAGAGAGGGCCACAGGCCACACCAGCCTCTTCCTCAGGCCCGGGGCTTCCCATCACACCACGCGGGTCCATCTGTCTCCTTACTCTTACTGCGTTGGGTCGTGCCCGGTGGGATCTGTCTCCATCCAGCTCTAGAATCCCCGTCTCTCCCTGATTGTCAGCCTGTTAATGGCAACGTGAGAATAACAGCGTGTCAGCCCGACTGTTGAGTTACTGCTCAAAAATCCACAAAACTCACAGACGTGGGGATGCCGCACGTCCCCATCTGCGCACGTCCCTCCCAAGGTCAACATGAGCCCCCGTTTGACACTTGAGTCTTGTCATCAAAGATGACTTTCCTAAGTCAGCTGGAAAGCTTGACCAATTTGCAACCCAAGACACTTGACCGTGGATGGACAGTAAGCTTGGGCTCAAGGTGCAGCCTTGTTCGGTGTCCCCCACGCTTGCCCTCAGAATTTGAAGCCACATCACTTTTTCACTGGTAGAACTGCAGCTCCGGCACCCCTACTGTCTTCCTGCACGTGCACCCCGCCCACCACGTCTGCGGCCCCTCCCCCGCTCGGCTGCCCTCCTTCCAAAGGGCCCCTGTTTCGGCCCCCCGCTGTGGCTTGCCCTCGGGAGGGCCCCTGGCCGTCCACGCCTTGGCTCCACCAGCTGAGGTCGGACGAGGTCCCTTCCCTCCGCCTCTGGCTCGCCGCCTTGCTCAGGGCCTCACCCAGCCCAGGGCTCAGCATGGATTGAGGACAGACTTGTCCCCGCGTCACTGACTGCAGTGAATCACAGCCAGAAACAACTGCCACATCATGCTGCCACCCAGCCGCACGTCCCCATCTGCGCACGTCCCTCCCAAGGTCAACATGAGCCCCCATTTGACACTTGAGTCTTGTCATCAAAGACCAGGAATTAAGAGGGACCCCCGTAGACAGCTGCAGGTGATTTTTTTTTAATTTTTTAGTGTTTTTTTATTTATTTCTGAGAGAGAGAGAGAGAGACAGAATCTGAAGCAGCTCCATGCTCTGAGCTGTCAGCACAGATCCCGACGCGGGGCTCGAACCCACGACCCGTGAGATCATGACCTGAGCCAAAGTCGGACCCTTAACCGACCGAGCCACCCAGGCGCCCCTAGCTGCAGGTGATTTTTAAGTGCGTGTCTTTTCACACTTGGTGAGCTGGCGATGGGGTGTCGGCTGGAAAACCGGGGGGTCCGGCTTGAAGCTGTTGGCACGCTGATCGCAGAGGGCGTCCGTTCCGTGGGCGTCACCAAAGCTCTGAAATCCTCCCGACAGAAGGGACACCCGCTGGGACCCACGCCCAGCTAATTCTGTTTTCAGAGTTAGCTAAGACCCTTGTTTCAAGTGAACTTTTAGTGTTTGGCCATCATCTTTTTTTAACTCACCCTTATAAACAACGTCGTGACCAGAAACAGCTTTTCTTGGTCACATACACCACACGATTAACTTCCCAGAGACTTAGTGAAGTCTAAATAGATTTCTGTAATTGTTTCCTGAAATTTTATGTGTGGAACAGAGTCAGTATGCTGTGACTGTTAGGTGATGAATCTATAATCTAGACTATAAATCGTGTACCACACACCTCAGTAATTGATCATAATAATTATGATTTTGTCTTCAGTTAACCGTAGGCCGGAAGGGGTCTTCGGTTAATATGAAGACTCTTAAAAAGTCAATCGAGATGCTTAAAAAGTCAATCTGCCTAGGAAAACCAATCTCCTTCAGGCCCTTCTGACGTGCTCATTTACACGCACGAAATATTCCGTCCCCGGTCAGTGTGACAACCCTCCCTCCCGGAGGGGCTGTGCCTGGGGGCCGCGGCCACTCAGCCCAACTGCTGACGTGTCGCTTCAACATCAGGATGATTTTGTTTCTCTTTGCAAAATTCCCCAGCTCAGACATTTTTTTCCTTCAATCTAATCCTTCCACAATTAAATGAAATTAGTCAAATTTCTCTCTCCGGCTTGACATTGAGGAAGAGCCAGACACGGCCTATTGAGTTTGCTGAAGCAAGTGGGCAGACGCAAGGATCCGCCTGTTAAGCATTTTCTTCTCTTTCTCTGTTACATTCCTCTCTTTCGTGAAAATAAAACACTGGACTTGCAGAAGGAACTGAAGGTGCAGACATGTTGAGCTCAGTGTGCTAGCAGCATGTTGGATTAAGTTTTGGATTAATTAATTGGTTTAATTAAATGATTCTCCCTTGTGAAGGATGGTACATGAGGACGTTTGTCCGTGGAGAGTTTATCCACAAAAGCTGCAAAAGCGCAGAGGCAGGTTGGACCTGAGGAACCACCAACTGGCCCGAACTTCTCTTAAAGATGAGGAGCCTGAAGCCCAGAGAGGGGCAGACACCCATGGACCGGCACACAGCTAGTTCCCGGCGGAGTTGAGAACCTGAGCCCTGGTCCAGTGTCAGCCTTAATAGATGGATGCTATCATCTAATTTCAGTAATTAAGTCATTTTACATATTAGATCATTTTTTGAGTAAATTACATGATTCACTGTTTTTAAAGGCGTATTTTGGAAATGGTGAACGGAACGTCCAGGCCACACCAAAACCCATGGATCTTCCTAGAACTACGTCATGGAACAAAGTCCGTTCTTCTCTGAGGCCCCGTATGGCCAGTGTGAATTCTTCTAGTTTAGCACAATGTACGTAAAGTCAAGGAGATAGGTAACATGCTAATCTGAACAAAATGCCAGAGTAAATTAAGTAGAGAAACTCAGACCTTGAAACAAGTCACTTATTTAATCCCTGTGGTATCAGATTTTGTAAAGGCTAGTGGTTTAAAAGATACACGACACTTGAAACAACGTAAGGCACCACCCCGTTTAATCCTCTCTTACTCTGTGCACATCTAAGAACAATACCCCTGTCTGACATCACCTTGACTCAACCTGGGCTTTGATTTCTTGAAGCTAGAAAGCCTGAATTCCTGAGAATGCCTCAATTCGAGAATCCAGAAAGCGGAGTTGTGACTCATGGCACAGCAGGGCTTTGTCAGAAGTCCTAGACAATGGTGAGGACGTGAGGAAGGGGCGGCTTTGGGATGGGTGGTGCGAGAGGGAGAGGGTAGATCGGCCCGCGGGGGGCGGGGCCAGCTCAGTGGCCCTGCGTACAATAGGAAAGCCCGTCCCCTCGACCTCGTTGCTGATACTTTATGTTTGTCATAGTCCTTTGTACGGGTCCAAGCAAAGTGTCATAGCTGTTATCTCCCTTAATCCTGAGAGCAGTCTTGTCAGTAGACGGGACAGGTGCAGTCATCCCTATTCACAGCCAAAGAGGGAGCACGGAGGGATTCGGCGGCACGCCAGTGCCGCTAGGGTGAGGTAGGGCTGGTGTCAGGACCCTTCTATTTCCTGAAAGGTTTGTCCCACGCAAGTTATTACAGATCCACGTAGCTCCATGGACACTCCCATTTGGACGTCTCACAGCCCAGGAGGGAAATGGGGGCCTATAGTAACAGCCACGACGTTGGCAGGGGAAGAGCCGCGCGCAGTCACTTCCCAGGTACGCCTGCCAAGCGCGTAACTGCATAGGGAGAGCAGGAAGCCCAAGAATACTGTGCCCCGAAGCCACCTTGTCATCTCCTTCCGTGGCACAACCGAACATGACGGAGCATTACGCACATCGCCTTGAGTTGCCAAACCAACTCTGCGTTGTATTTTGTTCTTCTGTGAATGTGAATTACTCTTTTTAAAAGCCAGGGGCACTGGGATCATCTTCAATGAAATGCGATGGGCAGTGCATGTTGCCATGAGAAGTGTCAAGGCGTCCCATGGCCCCTTTAACCGAGACTGGAACTTGATTTTGTTTTGCAAGTCACTCTCACAGCTGCATGACTTCATCTCAAGCAAGCTAAATAAAGGAATTTTCAGTATTATAACGGTCACTAAGCAGACAACTGACGTGTCAGCGTTTAGAAGGGGTAAGGTTTCAGGGCGAGCATGGAAAGATACTGCTGTAACCCGATGTTTTACTTGGGTGGCTTCATCGTGTAGGTGGGTGGCGAGCTGGAATGGAGCTGGGAAGCCTTGGAGCGGCTTGGGGTGGAGAGGGGGCAAGGCCATGCCAGAGCCTTCCCAGCCAGGATGTCAGCCTGAAGGGGCCAAATCCCCTGAAATCTGTTGAGACCCCTCGTCTGCCTGTTCACAGTTCATGTAAGCAACTCTGAGAACTGGCTAAACCCTCCTCAGGCCAATATTTCTGGGATTCTCTTACAGTTCAAAGCAAAGCACGTATCTTTGTTTTTCCAGGTTCCCGTTACGGGATGTCCACCTTCTTCCTGAAACCCTTCCCGAGGTGCGGGGTCCCCGGCCCTGTGGTAGAGGGCCCCCCAGGCTGCGCCGTATAGGGACCATACAGGGAGAGGGCTTGGCCCTGCTCCTCAGAATTAAAGACCTCCTGTTGCATGCTTCTGCTAAGACCAATTAGTTTCCCAAAGAGCAATTAAGGAGAGTTTTCTACCAACCACTGGCAGCGGGATTGCCCGTCTTGACCTATTTTGGCTGACTGGCTCCTGTCCGCATAGTTTGGTAATCAAGCTATTAGGGTGTTTGCTCAGAGTCTTCCCCGCCTGCATTCCTCCGTGGGGTGTCTCCTATCTTCTTAACTTCCGCATAAAATAGCTACTCATCAAATGCTATTTAAATATCCCTGGGCATTCAGATTCTCTTGGGGTCTGTAATAGTCTTTGCTTTCCACAGAGCTTTTTACAAAAGAAAATGGGCTGATACTAGTTACTTAAACCATCTTCCAAAGGTTAGCTTGCACATTTTACACTGGACCTAAAATACACCAGTAAAACCAGGTGATAATGGAGGGCCACGGCAGAGTAAGCGATGGGGATATGGGATGTGTCTACCCACTACCTTCATGATGGTTTTTCTGTAGCAACCTTCCATCTTGCTCAGGTCAGAGATCTCCATGCTGTTGAAAAGAGGGAGAGCTACCATTTTCCCTGCTGTGTCAATAGCGGTCAGGAGCACTCCCAGCTGGAGCCGTGAAGCCCTCTGCTGGGCTCAGCTGCCTTGACCCACGGAGCCCATGCCTGACCCTCCTTCATCCACCCTGACCGCCACGGTGGGAGACGGGGGTTGGAACACACACAGGCACGCACACACATACACACACACACACACACACACACACACACACACACACTCCCAACCACGGAGCCAAGTTTCTGAGACCAGGGCAGTGGGAAGTTTGAAGCAGTATTCCAGAAACCTGTTCAAAACCAACAGAAGGTAGTATCTCATCGTTATTCTCACAATATGTGGATTTCCTGATTACTCATGAGGTCAAGCACGATTTGTGTACATGTGTTGGCCCTTTGCATATTCTCTCCTGTTACCTGTTGGTTTCGGTCTCGTGCCCACTTTTCCCTGCATGCCCCTGTTCATAATGACCTGAGAACTCTTTATCTATTGTAAACACAAGCCTCCGTTTGGTTACATGTGTTAAAAATACTTTGTTCCACTCAGTGGCTCAAGTTTTCTCTCTCTTAATGATATCCTTTGATGAGCTGATGACTTAAATGTAGATGCAATCCAACTTACTCATCTTTTTTATGGTTCGTGCTTTCCCAAATTCATTCGTTAATTCTGAAAGTTTGCTTAACGGAGGACCATGGGGGAGAAGAAGGGGAAACAGAGTGGGAGAGGGAGGGAGGCAAACCATGAGAGACTCTTGAATGCCGAGAACGAACTGAGGGCTGATGGGGGTGGGGGGAAGGGGAAGGGGGTGATGGGCATGGAAGAGGGTACCTGTGGAGATGAGCACTGGATATTATATGGAAACTAACTTGACAATAAACTATTTTTTAGAAACTAAAGTAAAATACCTCTAAAAAGAATAAAAAAAATAAAAGTTTACTATAGATTCTTTCAGGTTTTTTGATAAATGCAATCATTTTATCTTCAAAAGATGGCTTTACATTTCCCTTTTGGGTCCAGATGCCTTTTACTTCTTTTTTTTCATGCCTTATCCAACTGTCTAGAATACATTAGTAATATTAAACCAGGAAATGCTTATCAGCATGTTATGTACCCTTCACCAGTAGGCTTCAAAATGGAAGTTAGAACACACACACAAGCTATTTTCAGAACCCAAGCTCACCTTCCAAATTGCATGATCCCCCAAATAGCTTTCTGGACCATCTTCCAATAGAAAGTGCGATTGGAAACCATATTCCAAGCACTCCTCATCTGTAACGAGGCTTAGAACAGAGAGTCAAACACAGAGAATAAACCAGGAACGAAGTGGTAATGGCAACCACACAACGAATGCTGTACAACAGATGTGACAGCCCCCTTTACACAGCCTTCCTCATGTGACGTGCTCCCTCTCCCCACCTCCCATCAGAGTCTGAATGTCGACTGTGGCATGTTGAACGTCAGTCGCGTTCCTGAGAAGGCACACACTGGCAGACAGAAGGCAAGGGAAGGGTGGGCTCACGGGAATACGGATCTATAGTCTTCTAGGATGTTCACCTGTAGTAGAAGAATCGATTTCTATGTTTATAGCATATTTTGCTGTCCTTGAGAGTCATGTTTTGAAAGGTGGGCAATGAGTCCTTCCGGGATTGCCTGGGTCCCTACATGCCTGGCCTGGAACACGCAGTGTCCTCAGAGGTATATCTGTTCCCATAATGGTGGATTCCACTGTTGGGCTCAGTTGAAGCTCTTCACAATGTAAACACAGTGATATTTCCAGAAGCCCAGATTCCAGTGGTAGCTGTGTGAGTCCTATCGCTGATCCCGTCACAGCAAGAGGGTGGATGTCAGAGGAATCACACCTGGCGGGTCCTCACAGGGGCCAACCAGGCAATGCCAGAGAAAGTATGTGGTCCACCCACCACCCTGAGAAAATATCCCAAGACCAGCCGTGCCCCAGCCTCCGCTCTGATTTATGACCTTGGGGTGTGGCCATTCAGTGGTCCCTGGTGGCTATAATCTGGAGAGATATCTATATGGCAGCCCTCAATGTCATTCCGCCCTGGCCCCATCTCCAGGCAGAAGTGGACTTCACGTCATCACAGAAATACAGCTGTTTACGCTTTGTTAATAAAATCCTGTCTATGCCCGGGAAGCCCTAAGGATTCTCCGCTCCCTCTTGCAGCCCCAAGGTCCTGGAACCTGGTGTCCATCCCATGTTCAGCCTGCTTGGCTAAGCCCAGCCCCTTCCGCGCGGCGTGAGGGGACAGACATGAGCCTCCTCACTCCCTGCAGTAAGGTGTGCATCCTTGTACCCGCACACTTGCCGGGAACCTCCCCCACCTGCCTCTTGACTAACTCTCTTCCTGGAGGACAATGTTTGGAAGCACAATTCTTCTTCTCCAGATGCTTCCTAACTTCTCTCGGGGAGCGTATGGCTGAGGTATCCCAGACCCAACGTGCCCTCTGGTCTCCTGAGCCCAGGGAGGCGGGCCGCACCCTGGAGCCCTGTTTGGCCATTCCAGTAGGGCACTGCCTCATCCCCAGAACACCTGCTCCCATGGGAGCATCGGAGCGCTCCTTCTCACCGTCCAGTCATACTCTTCAAAGTGAAGGCCCAGCACATAACTCCAAGGCCCAGGGCACCCTGCTCCCAGGTAGCCTTGCATTCGCAGCTCTTCCAAAGTGGAAGAGCTTCTCCCCCTCCCCTAGAGCTGCTCCCAACCACCGATGACCCTTCTGCACCTGAGTGTCACCCTCCTCACAGCCATGCCATCACCTGCCCTTTGAGGCCTCACTCATGGTACTTGCCAAGTTTTTCCACGGAGACGTAGTCTCTCCCATGCCTGACTTCCTTCGCCAGCTTTCTCTTCTTCTGTCACGGCCCTTCCACAGTCACGTCTGCTTGGCCCTACAGCCGTAGCGACCAATGGTAAGAGCTGGTGTCCTCGAGGCCTTGCACACATTCCCTCCAGGCACCTTCATGGTAACGACTAACTCTGGCTCTAACTAACCCCGTGAGGGAAGAACTAATAATCCTCATTTTACAGACGAGGAACCCGAGGTCCAGAAAGTTAGGTGAGTGGTGTGGTCAAGCCCCACACCAGCAGCCTCGACACTCTGCCTCACCCCTGTCACGCATCTGACCTCCCAGTTACAGTGTCAGCTTTCAGAGTGGGGATGTGGCCTAGGCGTGTGGCCCCAAAGTGCCCACTCCACTGTCTGAACCTGGAGGTGGGTGATAAATGCATAGTTTCTCGTTTTGGAGCTTGGCTGTGAGGTCAATCAGGAGCCATCATTTCTGACTTTGACATTCAACGAGAGTGACCTAGCTTTTGAAGGACTTCTTAGCTAGTTAGTTAGTTAGTTAGTTGTTTTCTTGGCAAGCACGAACACCAGACATTGCCTGCATTTAGCCCTTGATGAGGATTAATCCAGGTGCGGGTCTGGATGTATTTGCATAGTGTCCAGATGATTCTGTTCCAAAGCCTTCTTTAGACCACAAAATAATGATGTGTGTAAGTGAGTAGGTCCGTGGCCACATTCTGTGGAGGGTTTCCACACACATCTCAAGTCTGAGCGGAACCCAGATTTTGCACTCCGTTCGCAGGTTGAGGAGCACTACATCTCCTTCACGCTCATCACGGCCACGGCACACTCGTTAGACATTTTTATTCACTAAACAGGTTTATTCTTTGCAGTACAGGTTTATAACTGGGGAAACCTGGAAAACACTTCTGTGCATCATCTCGTGGTGGCAATAGGGAGGGTCACGGCGCATCTCATGAGAACAAATATTATGCAGCCAACATAGAATAAACACTTTTGTCTAGGAAGAGCTTTAGGTAGTGTGGGGAAATGTTTAATGTTAAGGAAAAATATGGGTGCAGAATTTTACATCAAATATAGTCTGAATTGTGTAGAAAGAAGTATAAGAGAAGAGGGAAGGGGCACCTGGGGGGCCCAGTCGGTCGAGCGCCTGACTTCAGCTCAGGTCATAATCTCACTGCTTGTGGGTTCGAGCCCCGCCTCGGACACTGTGCTGAGAGCTCAGAGCCTGAAGCCTGCTTCAGATTCTGTGTCTGCCTCTCTCTCTGCCCCTCTCATGCTCATGCTCTGTCTCTCTCCATTTCTCAATAATAAGTAAATGTTAAAAATTAAAAAGAAAGAGAGAGAAGAAGGGAGATTGGTGCAGGCCAGTCTTTGCCCAGCGCTGGCCCTTAGCATTCCCCCGGGCGGCCCTTAGCATTCCTCCGGGCTGGATGAGCACTGTGTGGCCCTCGAGCCCACTCCCCAGCTGAGGCAGAGGAAGCTAGTGGGGCTGGGACCCCCGCTTCCAGAGATCTGGACCATCCACCTCTCTGTCCCTTGCCTTGCACCCACTTAAATCATTCATTGCAAAAGTAAGCATGTTATTAACTCCTGTTGACAAGGCAATGCATCCCAGTCCAACTCACACTGTCACTCAGTTACATCCAAGCTACCCTTCTACCTAGAGCTGATACACATGGCAATAAAATGAGAAAAGTTCACATCTGTGTGTATTCTAACATTGATAAACAACAAAAAACATTTTATTTTTATTATTTTTTTGTGGGTCTCTCAGCTAGCCCAAATTATTTTCTCCACGATTCTGTCACACTGGTATAAAGAATTAAACATTGGCCATTTCCTCTTTTCCTGGAAAATATTCTAATGACCCCCTTTGATAACATGTCTGATTGTCTGTCTCAAGCATAACTGATCTTTTATGAACACGCAGCGAATTTTAATGCCGCCACACTTGTTGAGGATAATAGCACTATTCACGAAAACAGATGAATTTGGGGGAAAAGTGAGGAGTGGATCTCAAGATGAAGCTGAACAGTAGGTTTTATAGGATCCTTAAAATAAAACGCATTTTGAGAGCTGCAGAGGCAGCTGGGTTGGTCTCCCGCCTCCTGGGTCCGGGCCCAGGGCCTTGTTTCAGATCTAACCATAGGCGGCCACATGGGCCCTGGTTTGTCAGAGTTAAACGCACACTTGATCCCTTTAGGAGAAAATGGGTCCCGTGTCATATGGATCAGGCTTTGCTGGGGGAATACGCGAGGGGCGAGGCCTGTTTGCTGGGGGAATAGCAGTGGGGGGAGGGGGTGTTGGCTGGGGGAATACGCCTGGCGGGGCCTGGTGTCCCCCGCAGCATCATACCTGCAATCAGCTTGTCCATGAGCTTCCTTCCCGAGGATGCTTGAACATTCTGTACACAGAGCCTGGGCCATGAACACCTTCCTAAACCTCAGAGTCTCAGCACAGGCAGCTTTGGAGGCCTCACATGAGAGTGGTTTATGTCCTGCTCCCCCTGAGCCGTCACAGGGAAAGTGTTCCCCTGGGGCTGTGAGCTGGCTTCTCAGAAGGCCACCCCCCAGATGACAGCATGTGCCCAGGCTCCTGTACAGGTTACAGCACAAGCTCCCAGATGCGCTGAGTCTGGGGCCAGCAGTGACCTTCCAGGGGGCCCGGGAGAAATGAGGGGGGACAGGAGGAAACAGACCAGAGCCGTACGTGTCTCTCTATGACATATGCTGGGTGCCATACATCTAGGACTATAACATACGCTCCCTGCACATGCGTATTCAAGTTTCTGACACGGTGACAATGCAGCCCCAGAGCTTCTGATTCCATAGATCCGGAGTGGGGCATGGGTGCCGTGAGGCTGATGATTGGAAACCCTTGGTCTGGTGCAAAAGACGCTGTGCTCTGTGATTTGGAATCATAAAAATAACATTTAAAACAGGGTGTCCCAACCAGAAAGAGCCAGTGAGGGCCCACAGCTGGTGAGGGGAGCCAAGCGCGCCAGACAGGCCCGGCCACTGGCCCCGAGCCAAGAGGACAGAAGGCGGGAGACCAAGGAAAGGAACAGATGTGGAAATAGATCACCGTCGGGAGGGAACCCCGTTTACAGCAAGTCAGAGAGGTTCACCTTGGAATGCTCCTCGCACAGTCCAGAGTCATGCCTGGTGCTCCTGAAGGCACGGGCACTGACCTCCTGCATCGAGCCTCACGCTACTGGCCCTAAAGCTCCCACTCCCTGTGGCTGACCACCGTGGCCCTCCGACACCGACACTGGTGTGTGCTCATGGGAATTTGAAATGCTCATGTTCCAGAAGGTTCCAGAAAGTTCTTGTGCTTTACCGTGTGTTCCTGTGCCCCTAAGACATTTTTCAGGACAGCTTAGGATAAAGCAAACACTTTAACTGTTAAAAATAAAGCATTGGTATTCATGAAGATTAAAGGTGGCCCACTCGTCGAAAAAATGCTTTGAAAAGTAAACAGCATGATACCAATCACTGGGAGTGACAATTCTTGCTGCTTTGCTGTTGAATGAGGCTGGTGACATGGTTTTACGGTACTGTAGAACCACAAGCAAAACGTTTCCCAAAGGGGCCATCTACCCCTCTAAGGGCTTTTATTGCTAAATTATATCCCAAGCTGACTTTTAAGTTAGCTATATCCATAAATGCTTATTGAATCATCTTTTTATAAGCATTTCATGGTCTATCAACACTTCACTAGTTGATTCTAATAATTGGAGAAAGAGAATCTTCCATAATTTATGGGAGGAGAGCTCTTCAGGCAGGGAGAGCCAGACAGCTAGTCCACGGGAAGAGCTCATGCTGAAAATCTCAGGAAGGCACCGATGGGCACCTGTTACCGTGAGCTGGGAAAGAGGGCGGAAATGAAATGGAGAGCAAATGGGGTATGTGTGTGCGTGTGTGCGCACGCGCGCATGTGAGACAGACGCACAGGATAAATTATGAAGGGCAGGGCTGCCGAGATGAGATGCTGATACTCTAAGACCAGGGAAAGGATGTGGGAAGGGTGGTGTGAGTCGGTAAAACGCTTCCCCTGGGAGACCGAAGCCTTCCAAGGAGCCCTGCTTGGCGCCCTGGCATCCCAGGCGATGAGAACAACAGGCCTCTGCTGACAAGCTAAACCTGGGACCCCAGGGATCGCTTATCTGAATGATTGGGGGAGGAAAGTGCTGAGTAGCCAAGGAAATACACGCCCTTTCCAGCCTGGAGAGGAATGATGTGCTTCCCGCAACTGCTAGCCTGACTTTTGCCAGAGGAAGAAAGCCTCGTATCCACTGTCCCCTGAAGACAAGAGCTAAGAAAACATCTGGCGCCCCCCCCCCCGCCCCCGCCCCCCAGGTCTGGCCCAGCCAGCCAAGAGGTACCAGGCCCCTGTGCTCTGGCTGGGAGGTCATGTGCGTTCAGTGAAAAGTTAGGGTTTTTTGTTTGGGGCTTCGTTGTGTTGTTTTAAATATCTGCAGGACAGTTTCTGGAAGAGTGCGTGCCCCATAAAAGGAAGAAAACAGTGTCTGGCTTCTAAGCAGTGACTTGTGGCACTTACGAGCCTTGCACAAGCTGCCACCAGGGACTGTGACGTGTCCTCGCTGGACACCGTTGGTGAAGGCAGTAGGACCACTGCTCTCCGACCTTTTCCCCCATTACCGTCTTGTGAGCGTACGTGGGGCTCAAAGAAAGTCCAGTTACTGGTTTTAAGTGGGTCAGAGAGTCAGGACGTTTTTCCCCTACTTTTATGCAGAGAGAATCATTGTTTATAGAAAAAGAGGACCAAATTCAGTCACTGAAAGAGGGTGCCAGAGAGGCAGCACGTTACCGTGACGACGAGCATGACGAGGTTTCCTGGAGTAGGAGGGAATTAAAATGCATGCAGATGCTCTGGGGCTCTGCACACTGGTGTTTAGTCACAGGGGGTTATCTAAGGTCCCCGTAGCGCCCTGTGTTCTCCTGAGAAATGCAAGTAGAATGGAGGTTGTCACACATCCAAAGCCTGGCTGGGTCAGTCTTACCTTCTTTAGCTACCCCAGACCCTGCGTGTAGAGGTGGTGCTGGCTCTCAGTCTCCACCAGCACCACATCCTCTTCATTTATAAGCCTGAGACTTCTATAAAAATATTGTTGGGGTGGCTGGGTGGCTCAATCAGTTGAGCGCCTGCCTTTAGCTCAGGTCATAATCTCACAGTTCATGAGTTTGAGCCCCGAGTTGGGCTCTGTGCTGACGGTGCTTCGAGTTCTGCGTCTCCCTCTATCTCTGCCCCACTCATGCTCTCACTCTCTCTCAAAAAATAAATAAACATTTATAAGTAAGTCAAATATAGTCAAAAGTTGGTCTTCAGTAAAAAGAGGCTGGAATACCCTAGAATGAATCATCTTGTCCATCTTTCCCAGTTCTAGAAGTTTGATATTTGGGCGTGGCATGATAACAAATAGTAGCCTAGGTGGAAGGAAACATCACTGAGGCCCATGGAGTGGGCTGCCTTGGATCACGCAGCTGAGCTGCCCAAAGTAGGGATGGTCTGTAGCATCTCAACAGCATTCCAGAAACTGCACGAGCACATCTGATGAGGTTATATAAGCTAATAATACATCGGAGTTCTTTGCTTTTGTCGGAACTCTACTGCCCCGGTCTAGAACACTGGCACTATTTACAGGGATTGGAACGGGGTCCATCTGGCTTGAGTGTGGGTGAAAAGGGACGTGGAGCATAAATGGCCTCTATGACTGAGAGTCTGAGAATCTCTGGTCTAGCCGTAGCCCAGGGCCACAGCGGCCTAGCCTGAAGATGTGATTCCACACAGCCACAGATCAACCCATAGTCTGAGTACAAGATGACTTCTGAATCTAGCAAATCAACCCTTTCCAAAGACTCCCCATTCTAAAGAATGGAAGAAAAGCAGTAAAGAGGAGGGAGAAGACACAGGGCCATGGTAACGTGAAAGGAAAATAAGGAAAATATTCGCTGCCGTGACTCTTCCAGTGGAAGTTCAGGTGTGGCCCCTCCCACCGGCCCTAATTTTGGCACAATGTCTCTACTCCTTGGGCAGCATCTTCTGAAAGGTGGGCCTGCGAGCCCAGGGGCCCAAAGGTCCAGTCCTACAAGCCAGTTCTGGGAAAGAGCAGAGCCCTCCTTTAATTCATGAGGATATTTTAAGGCACAGAGAATTGTCAATGGGCAGAGAATATTTAAAGTGTGTCAGCGCCACCGTATCCTTGACTGGTCAGCGGTCTCACGGCAAACCCAGCTTCTGCGGCTCCAGCCTGGCGGGTGTACACACAGCCCTCCATCATCGCCAGGCCTTTCTCCTGCTGTTTTCTGCTCAGTGACCTCAGGGGCACCACTGGCTGGGACTTCAAAGGGCTGCATCCCATCCTGCATCTGAGACGTTTCTGGGCTGCTCCCAGGGAGAGGAAGATTGTCTATTAAGGGCAAAGATTTGGTGCGCTGGTGGGAGGAAGTGCCGCCGTTCACGTCAGGCCTGACTGTTTATGGGATGTAAGGGAGCCGGAGTCCCTGGCAGCCTCTCGTCCCGGGGGTGGCGTGCCCGCTGAAAGGAAGCTCTGAATCACGACAGACTTGGCAAAGACCCGTGGCTGGTCTACCACATGTGTGTCTGTCGGGCGGGGAGCCATGGTGAGGACCGCCTTAGGATGAAACCCCCACTGAATGGTGCCCACGCTGTGCCCTCTCTGCTCGCACTTTGTCTACACCCTGCGCTCTGTGCTCCCACCCCGAAGCTCCGTGTCGGCTGCTTCTCCCCACTTTCCTGTCTGTGGTCAGGAAATCCGTCTGCCAAGGGTCCAGTCCCTGTGCAGGTGAGCAAGGGATAGACTCCAAAGGACGTCAGGATACGTGGACAGTCCACACCGCACGTAGAAAGGACTGAAACCATGCTTTAAATCAGTCAGGCAGGTTCGTTTAAACAGTGCAGATGAGCAATCAGGATTCAAGTTAAAAACACAGTAACGCAGGTAAGAATTATTTCCCATTTGTCCCCCTCCTTCCCAGGTCATCTTATTCTCGCAGGTACTGTGTTGCTGAGTATCTACTATGGAGACGAGGAGTCTGCACACTCTCTCAAGGGCAGGGGGCCTGCCCGGTCACCCCAGACACCTGGTACCTGCATGAGCACCAGGTGGCAGGCTCCCAAAGACATGCCCTAGGAGGCATCTTGGGGGAGTGTCTGTCTACTGATAAAACAACTCAGTAGTTCACTGTCCACATAGCACACCGAGCGTTAGATGGAGTCAGCAGAATGCCCATCTTCACCAGGCCAGGCAGATTGCCGCCGTGGTGATTCCTTTCTTCTGCTCTGGAGGTGTTTGTACTTTATCAGTCTCTCCTGGCTTCCAGGTCCGTCTCATGGCCACGGTCCTGACATTTCCTGGCCTTTGTTGTGCTGTGGCACAGATTCTGTTTTGCAAGGACAGGAGCATAATAAAAGCGGATATGAAAGAAGGGCCAGATGACATCACAGAAAGTGTTTGAGGAAGTCCACTCTTTTGAATGTTTATAGTCTCAGCATGTTTGTAATATGATAAGAGCACTTTTGATACATTGGGGGAATTACAAGCCTTGTTGCTCAGAGAGTATTCATGAATTTTTATCTTGGGCTCATGGTGACGGAAAGAGAATAGGAGGTCTTGGCTTGAGTCCCGAGTGACCTTGGCTCATTGGTTGACCTTGGGCACCACATTCAGCATAGTTGAGATGCTTAAATTGTACCTCTGCCAGCCAGTCATTGAATTAAAAAAAAAAAAATTCCATTATTAAAGAGGAATTGGCATACTAAATATTCCCTCCCAAAATCTTAACTCAGAGAAATTGGTAGCACATGGAAGCATCACCTTCCCGAGGTTAATTCCACAGCTCTACATAGATTCAGGCTTGTGTGTGTGTCTCCTGAGTGAAAACCCTAGAAGGATCTCACTGACTGCACAGACAATCTTCCCGAACAACGAGGATGTCGTCACTTGCTGTATTACTGGATCTGAACCATCAGGGAGGGGAGGCTGGCATCTTTTTCCTCTGGGTGAAACAAAAGGTCAAGAACATGAGTAGCAAACCCTTCCTGCCTTGTGCCGAGCACGGTGGCTAAGCTCCTCCCACGAGCTCATCTGCTTTCTTCCGGAAACCCCGAGAGGAAGGGATGGTGGATTCTACTAGGTTTGCAAAATGAGGAAACCAGTGGAAATATGGGATGGGGTGATTCACAGGCCACAGCGCTGGGGTGCCAGTCTGCAGCCCAAGTTTCTCCCTCCAAACATGGCGCCCTGGAGAGCAACTCTGGGTAGTGCCAGGGCATATGTGCACACCCGAGTGAAGCCCAGGAAACCGCAGCTCCTCTGAGGCCCGGGAAGACCCTGTGCTCTTGCAGACGCTCCAGATGCAGGATAAAAAGCAGCCTAAACTATCCTCATCCGCCAGTATAGAGATTTACAGAACGGGCCCCTGATCCTAAGTGTGCATGCCGATTCTGAAACCTAGTGCAGGGGAATTAGTATTTGGTCAAACCTGGTCTGAACCTAGTGCCGGGGAATTAGTATTTGGTAGGTCAGTATTGCAGTTGCGGCCGTACGTGGTCTCTGAGTGTGCAGCCCGGAAGCCAAGACTGAAATGTGCAGTGGCCTACTGAGATGCACAGAGAGGCTTGGGCTTGGAAGCCCAAGCCCAGCGGGTGTCCCAGCGGATTAATATCCACACGGATGATCCACACACAGATAAGTGAGTGCTCAGATTCTAGACAGAGCTGCTGGCCCCAGACTACATTTCTGCCACGACTGAGACTAGACCCTCTTCCCGTGCAATGAGGAAACCGCTAAGCACACAGCAAGGGAATCCTAAGTCACTGCTAATGTGCAAAGGCATACACAGATACCTTCTGAAAGCTGCCCGGCTGGATTAACTTGGCCGGGTGTGTACAAGAGAAAGAGCCAAGCAGAGCTGCAGAAATTCTCTCCTAGAAGCCCAGGCCAGCAAGTACATAAAAGTGGCTACGGTTTCCATGTGGATGCTCCGCTGGCCCCAGAGCCACCGTGATTTGACTCAGATTGATGTCAGGTCTGCAGAGATTAAGCTCCTCTGCTCTAGACTCGAGCCTGCCCAGGCAGACTGCTGCTGTTCCTCGTGTGCCAGCACAAACCAGCAGCTGCCCTGCCTGGACCAGTCCTTACCAAACCCACACAGAAATCTCATTGTATCACAAAAGAGCACTGCTAAGTCTCTTTCATTCTCTTCTTCTTGGAGATTCCCCCCCAAATTTAGCATGAGGGGAGGGTTTTAGATAAAAACTCAACTGGACATACATTTCTGAAACAAATAGCTTCAGGAGATGTAGCCACTCCATCTCTCAAGAACAATGTTAAATATTCACTTTTGATTCCTAGGCCAGCGCTAACAGCATACACGTCTTTATTCATTGCCAGACAATACCAAGAACTGACATGCTGGATAGATAAATAGAACGTAGTGTAGGTCATGTGTGAGGTAATGCACACACCAAAGGGTGTCTTGGGCCATCTCCAGCTAGATGAGCAAGGCACACACGGTTCATATTAGAGGACGCTTATTCTAAGGCGAGCAAGAGAAGCTTTGCCGCGTGTGCAGCGTACGGATCCTCGTTCCTGGCTACAATCAAACAAGAGTTGAAAGGTCCCCATGAGTTGGTTTCCTCAACACTGAGAACTGTACCCCTAGGCTATAAAAAATGACTGAATGACAGTAGCCTTCATCAGAAGCAGTCTTTAACGTGGCCGACTTCTTCTTTATTGGGTGAGAACATCGACAGTGGACTGAGTAGCGAGCGAGAGGGTGTGGAAGTACGTCTGCTTCACTGCAAATGCATTTTCCCTAACTCTGATCCGCCGATAAATGATCGCGGATCAACGGAAGAACCCAGTCAGCCTAGGATGGAAGCCACGTTGGTTGGTGCTCAGTGCTACGCAAGGCATGTGGTGTGCACGCCAAGTGACAGCATAGCTAGAGGCTAAATACACGAACGGTGAACACAGCAAGCTGTCGAAGAGTTTAACTCTGTACGCGACGTCCAAGTGTGGCCTTCTCTCCCCGGGCTCGGTGGGTCCACGCCCCTCCCCCGAACCACCTGTTGTGTCTTCTTCCCAATGTTAGCCATGTGGCTCTTATTCTCTACAGCTTAGCGGTCTTACCACTTCTTTCCATACCCTTCTGTCAAATTACTGCGTTTACTGCTCTTTAAGATGAAGCCTGTAATTCCTGTAGCATTTCTTTACTCATCAGGATTTTACATGCCTGCTCAACTGTGCTATTATTTTTACTGAGATTAGGACTAATTTTATTAGTGCCTGTTACAAAGTCACGCAGGCGTTGAGGGGTCTGCCTCTAAACACTGTTCTTTCCCAAACCATCTTGTTGGTGTGGCATGTGACTTTGCAGAATGTAAAGATTTTCCAGAAACAGCCACACATTGAGTTTTAGCAGAAACACCCATACTTGAAACAGAATGAGTAGGGACGTGATGTGAAATCAACACAGGTTTGACTTTGCTGTTCCTGAGGGTGAGTGGCTGTTGTGCTTGAGTGTTTGAGCGGGTCTCAGCTCTGCGGATGGGAAGACGAGGCAGGAGGGAGAACATTCCAGGCCGAAGGCACAGCGTGTACTAAGGTGCGTTCCCTGAGGAGGATGGGACCCAGAGGTGTTACATTCAATGCATTTAAAATCCTTCACATTCCACCAGCGTGGGAAAATATTTCATGAAGCCCTCGATTGGAGTTGAAACAGGAGACCTTGACAACCCTGGACGTGGGGGCGGGAAGGAAGGCCATGCACGCTGGCAGGTGTCGGGGGACGCGAGACGTGCGGGTCCGCAGAAGCAGTGAGGTGCAGGGGCCGCAGGAGGCGCAGACACAGAGTATGCTGTGCCTTGTGAGCAGAGCCTGGGGTGGGCTCCAGAGGACTAAAGCCAGGACATAAGCACCTTGCCAGGTGCTTGACCTGAGTTTGTGTCCTCCCCAAATTCATGTTGAAATTCTAACCCGGAAGGTGATGTGACTGGAGGGTGGGCCTTTGGAAGGGGATTAGGTCAAGGGGGTGAAACCCCCACGACGGGACCAGTGCCCTTATATGGAGGCCCACAGAGCTCTCTGGCCCCCCCTCTGCCGCACGTGAGGACCTTGCAAGAAGGTGCTGTCTGTAAATGAGGTGCAGCCCTTGCCGGACACCGAATCCACTGTTTCCCTGATCCTGGACTTCCAACCTCTAGCACTGTGAGAAGTAGGTCTCTGCTGTTCATAAACCATTAGGTCTATGATACTTTGTGATAGCAGCCCCAGCGGCCAAATCTCCAGACACTAGTGATGGATAAAAGCCTAAACGGCGACATCAACATTAAGGATGAAGAGGCGGAAGGAGTGGAGGGAGGGTGCCTTCCAGAACTTGCTCTGTTGACAGACCCACCAAAGATGTCCAATCAATAGTCAGGATGACTCCAGATAGAAACATCTGGTATCTGATCTCATTCCGCCCGCGTGTGTACCTGCGCGCTAGGGTCCGCCAGCCCAAGCAAGGTGGCTGGCGTGTGTCCTGGCTTATAGGTGATGTGCCCTGAAGAGGCTGGGCAGTCGACGAGCAACCACTGACCCGGGAGAGCCCCCACCCGGGTCCTGCGCCAGCACACGGGTCAGCCAGGCAGCGCCCTGGCCTTCACCAGCCTGGGTCTGTGGCCAAGGAGAGAGAGAGGGACAGGGAAGGAGGCACCTGTGTGGAGAGCTCAACGGGCTGTTCCACATGCTTGAAAAGAAAAAGAACTCATTCTCATTTGATGCTTGGGAGACGGTATTTCATTTGTAACTCAAGACGTAGGGAAGCCCCGGCAGAAAGAGGTTCAAAATCAGCCTTTGGAGTCCAGTGAATAAGCTCGAGTTCAAAATAAATTCATAAAGGTATCTAAGTTGCTAGAAGAATAAATCTTCAGACGTCTTAGGAGCTGAGACCATGGCAGCTGTAGGTGCCACGGGAGGCAGCGGACGGGGTGGGAAGAGCCAACGATTCCAGGAAGTCCGTTGCAGTTGGAGGTAAAAAGGACCGGAACTCAGGTGGTCTAGGCATTGGGTGAGGGGGGAGCACCTGAAATGGAGGCAGTTTGTACTTGGGCAGGAATCTTTTGTGCTTCACGCCGGAAATTACCTGCATTTCCAGGCGTCCTTGCTTGGCGCTGTGCCTTCTAAGGACTCCGCTGACCGCTGGCCCCCAGCCTCTGTGGTCACCCGCTCGTGCCTGCCTGCATCCTGACAACAGCCACACACCCATGTCCCTGGGCCCTCGCTGTCTAGGTGACTCAAGATGAGGCAGCTCCCAGTCTCCACCCAGCACCTAATAAGGCCTCCTGGCTGAAGGCCAGCTGGCTCCCCGGAAAGGATGCGGCGGAGGAAGAGGGGGGGATGCTTCTGGAGACAGCCCGTGACACCTGCACTCAGAGCAGCACATTGTCAAGTGTCCCCTGCGCGTGCCTGGGCCCCCGGGAGGCACCCTGCCCTCCTGGCTGGGGACGGCGCACAGGAGGGCTCTGCTTGTGGCCCCGAGAGCGGAGGAGGGTCCCTGGCCACGCCCACCGGCTCCCGGCTCAGCCAGGAAACCCGCCTGTCCCCACCTGCAGGCAGGCCCACCCACACGCTGAGATCATTCCAAGCCTTGGGCAACGGGTTTCTAAGGAAGCATTGGCTCATGCAACCTGGGCTGGGCGCGAGCCCTCCTTCCTGGGTCCAGGGCCCCGTGCCAGGGAGCCAGGCCTGCGCCTGCGAGCACGGACCGGTGTTCTGGAAGGTGCAGGAGACCTCACGGACGCGTCGCTGAACCCCCAGCCGGCCTGGGGCTCGGCCATTATTGTCCCCATTCTGTGCAGGGCGTGCTGGAGTTCAGCAACGTCAGGCCCCTGCCCCGTGGGGCCCCTGCCCCGTGCCACGTCGCCGAGTCTTCTGGGCGGCCTCATCCCGGCCTCCCCGGGGCCCCTCATCCACGCGCCCCCTGCCATCAGGCCGCCCGTAGGGGTGGTAAGCGTCGTGATGCAACCCAGGGAGGCGTCCGGCCTCCGCCTTGGGCCTCCTGCCCGCCCCCTGTGCCCCCAGCAGCCCGCCCGTCCTGCCAGATTCCTGCCTCGGGGCCCTTCTGGCCACCCGGGCTCGGCGCCCCAGCCCCGGCGCGGCGTCGGGGTGAGGCTGCCCCGGGCCATCTTGTCAGTAGCCACTCTGTTTGGAAAACACCCCTAGACGTCCAGCTGCAGGACAAGAAGGAGGCACTAGTACGTAAAGTCACGTGGCTCGTGGCAGCTGACTCGGGGAGGCCTCCCGGGAGCGTCTGCCGGGCGGGTGAGCCAGCAGGGGTGACGCTGGCCTGCAGGTCACCTGGCCCCACGGCGGCCAAGACTGTCACCCTCAGAGACCCGCTCACGGCCTGTCCTGTGGACTCTCCCTGGCCCTTCCGGCTCTGTTCCCAGCACAGCGCCCTCCCCGCCCCCTACATCCCCGAGCCCCCAGCCCCTGCGGGCAGGCCTGGTGGGGAACCTGCCGGAGTCCTTGTCTGCGCGTGGGCCGCACTTCCGCCCATCACCCGTTTCCCCGCCCGACCTGATGACAGTCCGCAGTGGCACATGTATCCTGGGTGCCCTTGAAATGCTTTCAACAAGGGAAGCTGAATGGGCCGCATTTCCCGCCCGGTTTACAGGGAGGAAGGACTTTGTTCTGTGCGGAGTGGCCGTGGCCCGCGTTTCCTCTGCCATATGCTTTGTCTCGCTAATACCATGTTGGAATTATTTCCTTAATTTCTAAAGCTGCATGTGCGGAAATGGCTTATATTTCCTGTTTTGATAAACTAATAGAATTTTACTGGGAACCTTGTTCCCAAGTTGGCTTTCTTCTTTGTTTTTGGCCTCTTTTTTGGACTAAAAGGATAATTCTATAAAGTCAAGCCTGACCAGACTTGTGGCAAAAACAAAGACTTGTATAGATTTTTTTTTTTTACCTTAAATATGAAAAAGGACTACTTTTTTTTGCAGTCAGGAATGTCTGTCTTCTGTGTCTGTTAGACTGGGCTATTCAGTATCCCCCCCTGCACAGGAAGCCTGGGTTCGATGCTGGGGGCAATCCGGCGGTAGAATATCTGTAAATTCCCTACAGAGACTTGCTCTTTTTGGCTGGAGGTATCTTGGCTGAGAAAGACTTTCTTGGACAAGAAGTTTCTTGGAACATGCGGAGGACAAAATATTCTTTGTTTGAGGACAAATGAGTTTTGTTCTTGGGTCTTCATATAAATTTGGTTAATACTCATTTCTTATGTGCGATTCGAGAGCAATGCCCCACATTTTTTCCTCTTTCATTTGTAAATATTGTATCGACTTTAAACAATACTCACGTCTGCAGAAACCTGGGTCCATGTCCATGGATTTGGTCCCTTCATATACATGGATCGTTCACACTGGTGGTTACAGAAATAGCTCGTCCTGAAGAGTCCAGATCTTTTGTGTGTTTTATTTCCTGGCATTCAAGTTGTTATTTAAACCTATTTTTAAATGTCCTAAATATGAGAACAAATCTGCCACTGGGAGAAGTGAGAAAAGCCATTTTCTCGAAGTTTCGAAGGAGGCCACTCCTCAGGCACGTCCGAAGGAATGTGTCTGTTGGGCCCCGGGAGGTAAGGAAAGCCTTTCCTCTCTGCCTGATGCTATGTGATACCCAGGGAAGGCAGAAAGATTCTCCACTCCCCTGATGCGAGTAGATTGCTCAAATAAGAGGCAAGGCCAGCCTCACGTGGGACCGGATGTCCCCTTAATCTTGCAGCTGCGTCTACACATACCTACTCCGACGAGACTGGGTTCCATTTATAGATGGCACAGCAGTCTCTGTTGGCAGCTCAAGGCAAGAAGTTCTCTGCCTGAACCTCGTAGATGCCGGACTCAGGAAGCTAGACCTCTGTTCTCCCAGAGACAAAAGACCCCCCCCCAGGGAATGTGTCATGCACCCAGGGGGATTTGGATGTGTCCAGGATGAATTGAATGTCCATGCAAAGGCACATATTTTCAAATCTGCCTAAATGGAATGATGCCAAGATTCAGATAAGGTTCTGAAGAAAAGAATTCCTGTATAAAAAGCTGACCAAAAAAAAAAAAAAAATCTCTTGCTCAAAGGTCTCCCCGTTGCCCCTAGAAACAGTGTCTGTTGCGTTCCACTTGAGTGGAATATCCAAGGTTTCTAGAAAATTTATCTATGCCTTTACAGTGCCAGTTGGCTCTTACGCAATCCGGGTCAGTCTTAATTCCTAGAATTTCTAGTTAGTGCAACAATGCTGCTAGCAGTTCAGGGCAGGGCAAAATTCAGAAGAGAAGATTTTAACAGGATGTTCTGAGTAAGGAAATGAGAACTGAACATTTTTTGTGGCACCGTGATTGGTGAGAAGCTCAGCCACTGAGTCCTGAGTGCCCAGAGCCTCCCTGAACGAGCTGCAGGTGGCTGGGGTCAGAGGGAGTCTGGGGGACGGCACTCTTCTAGAACTACAGGCCCGAGTCCACTTTGGGCACGGAAGGCACGGAACCCGTGGGGAATATACTTCCTTCTCCGCTGAAGGAGGTGGCTTAGCAGGAGGCCAGTGCAACGTGCCTGCGTAGAGAGCATGTTAGAAAGTGGGTCCCGATGCAGGAAATCTGAGGGGGGAGCCTGCATTCCTGAGTAGTGCCCAGGTGACACGGGCGATGCGCCCATGCCCGCGCCGGGGGTGCCTAGGGTCCAGAACAGGATGGCAGCGTTCCAAGCGCAGACTAATCACATCTTAGATGTTATGTGTAACGCAGGAGGGGGGAGCCCCAGCAATCTATCAGCCCCCTTCCCATACCCCTGCCCCACCCACCCTGTGAGGTGGGCCCAGTACAGCCCCAGGGAAAGGGCCCGACTAGGCTAGGCCTCTCCATGAGCTGACCCAGCCTCTCTGACTCTTCCTTCCACAGCTCCTCTTCTCCATGATACTCACCATAATTTAAAGTATGCAGGTTCCCTTGCTTGTTCACTGAATTTTCTTGTCAGCTGGTGCACATTGTCTATTCCCCACTCTACACCCCACTGCCCAGCACCGTGCTTGGCCCAAAGTAAGCATTCGGTGAAGAACAAGGGAAGGAACGAATGAGTGAATTTAAAGTGTCTCCAGGCCCCCTCCTACGGCCACGTTTGCGAGGAACTGGGGAGGCAGGAGCTCGCTCACTGCTGCAGTTGAGGGAGAGTCTTTCCTGGACCCCTCCCAGCCAGAAGCGCATGGCGTGGGCCCCTGCATGGTTCCGGAGCCCGTGAGGGAGCGGTTCCTGTGTGAGGGCGAGGACACGTGAATGCGTGCGTGTCAGATTCAGGCATTCTCAAGGGCGTGGAGGCCCTTCCCAGCATGCGTGGGTCTTCTCCACAATTGGTCCCATCGCGAGTCCCGCTCCGCCCTGGGATGAAGGACATCCAGACAAGCTCCGTTGACTGGTGTGGCGTGCTCCGTGACAGCGGACACTTTGCACACCCGAGCAGCATCTCCACCATGCACGTCGGGACGGCATGTTCAGTTATAGGCATGGCTGCAGGAGACCGTAAGGAG
The DNA here is from genome assembly GCF_003009895.1 of Hyaena hyaena. NCBI lineage: Eukaryota > Metazoa > Chordata > Mammalia > Carnivora > Hyaenidae > Hyaena > Hyaena hyaena. The sequence goes on from NW_024080654.1 coordinate 4,584,481, forward strand.
GGAGGGTAGGGGGCAGGAAGATTGCTCTACAGAGTGGAGCCCATGGGAATTCAGACTTGACATGAGAACTCACCTGATGCTCCCCTAGAACCTTGGAGCCACAGATGGAAAGCATGCCCTCCTAGGAACACCGAGGTTGAAAGCCTAGACCCAGGCCAACCTGTCATCTTCAAGGGTGGTGGGCGGACTCTTGAGTTGGGTATGCGGTGGGAAACTGGCCATCTTTACCAGGGAGGTGACGAGAAGGATCGTGATTTGTCTCTGAGTTGCAGTGAGCAGTTGAATCAAGGTGGGGAGCCAAGGGCTCGGAGCATGGCCGGCTGCTGGGGGGAACCCTTAGTGCTCTTCCATTCAGGGACCCAGACAGGGACCCACACAGCAGTTCACAGACTCTTCATGCAGGGTCCTCAGGAGGGCATTCGTATCTGAGAATGTTCCAGAGCCCACAGCTCATCAGGGAATACCGAGGCTCAGGTCTGAGACTTGTTTAGTCTCTAAGAGATGTCTGGAACTCACCCTCTGCCCTAATAAATACTGTTCTCATCCTGGAGTCTGACATTCCAACTCATGGTGCTCAGAGCTCTTAGATCCCGGGATTCATAAGGATTCCTCTTAGGATGTGCAAGATGCAAGGTGCCCATGGGAAAATACACTCACACACCCCACACCACATCACTCACACACACACATCACATCACACAGACAGGCACACAGGGCTGGAATCTCCATGATGGGAATTGGCTGTGGCTTGTACGAGGCCACCTGCCTCCCGATGACCTATTCCTCACCTCCTGAGACACGGTACCTGAGCCATGGCACATGGCTGAGGAAGTGTCAGGATTGGGGGCGATCACACCTACAAATCCCAGCTCCAAGAGCAAAACAGCGCTATTGAATTTCAAGCAGATTATGAAGAATGCATTTCTATACTAAGTCCCATGTACATCCTAAGCCTAGGACAGAAAGTCTGTTAGATCCATTTAAAACCTTTAAAATCATTTCAACCATTGATTTATATCCAGGGATTTGGCAAGTGGCTTTAAAATCAAAATTAAAAATAGCCTCTGAAATACCAGATGGAGAATGTGCGTTTATGCTTCACCCTTTAGACCGAGGAGTCCCTCTACCCCATCCAGACAACTGGCAAATGAGTTACTGTGTGAACCAGGGACACTGCCAAGCCACCTACTCGCGTCCCAGTCGTACGTAATACAGAGTATAAATGTGGCGGCCCCTCTAAACGTCTCCCTTTGGCGTTCAGGGTAATCCATAAAACCGATGGCTTAGCATGGAGCCGGACTTGTAAAAGCCAAATATTCAAAATTGTGGGATTTTAAAATGAGCCCCACTATAGATAAACGTTGAAGCCATAAAAAAAATGGCAAATACCTAGAAACATATTTTGAAGGCCTGGAAGGATTTTAAATGTGTTTACTTTTATACTGTGAACTCAGGCTGTCTCAGAGGAAGATAACCAAGAGACCCAAAAGACTTCGAGGTGTTGGCTTGAGATTCTCAGATTTGTTTGAATTCTTCAGAGCAGTGACTGGTGCACCAGAGACTGAGGAGGTAAAGGGCCATTGGAGGGACACAGGGTCCCTCTCGTAGAAAGTTGTTAGCCCAGGAAAGGAATTTGTCATGTCTACAGAAAGAACATTGAGTAGTTATTGTGATCTTAGGTAAACTCCGGCCAGATGGTTTGGAGTCAGAGTTCACTTGTGTGCCCGTCCGAGGCTGCATGTCCAGGAAGGCTGTCACAGACAAGAAGGTGTCACAGAGGTGGCCAGGCAATACCGTGTCCCTTTCCACATGAGCATCGGTACCAAGCCAAGAACGGGGAAGATTCCGGCTGATGTGCTGGCACAAGAAACAGACAGAAAGCTTAACAGGAGTTCCCAGGTGACCATCCTGTTTAGTCCCTAAGACCTAACTTAGAAGAAATGGAACAGATGTGGCAAAATGCACTTGTGCGTCAAGTTGGAATGGTCTGTTTTCTGGGGAGTGTTGCTTGCATGGTAAAGTCCGGCTCGGCACACACCAGAAGCCAACGGCATCCAGGGTCCCCGGAGTATCAGTGCCTGCCAGCAGGGGGTGCGGCCCGGGGTGACGCGCCAGACACGGACTCCCGTGCTCCCTGCCGCTGTAACTCACGTGTCCTGTGGATGGGGGAGGCGGGGCTCATCAGGAAGGGGAGAGAAGAGGTCAATCTGATTGTCACTTCCTACTCAAAATGCTTAGTACTGTCAACGGTCTGAAAAGAAGAGCTCAGACAGAGTCCAGAGTCCAAGTCCATCTTTTACCTGAAATACTGAGATCAAAGCCTGCAATCCCATCGGGATTGTCCAGGCCCAGAACCCCCTGACTTATTCACTGTCTTCACTGAGGTGCTCTATCTCGGCACCTGACAAAAAGTCTGCTTCATAAATCCTTGCAAAACCCTCTTCCGTCCATCCCCTCCTCCCCCCTGCAGACCAACGTGTCTCACAGAGTGAAGGGACGGGGTGTCCCCTGCTGGTGCCACCGAGGACGTCCAGAACCTCAGTGGCAGAGGTGAGGGTTTGCACCACCTGACGGGCGCGTTTGTGAGGACCTCCTCCCCGTGGGAAGCCCCTCTCCCTTCACTGCAGTGGCGCCCGTGGTGTGAGATGGGGACCCAGCGTTGAACGTAGCGCGATCCTGCCCACCGTGAACAGCCCCTCCTCTGGGAGGCACCCCCCACATCTCCCAGAGAACAGGGCCGCCTCCTGTGTGCCTGGAGCGCCTCCTTCCCTCTGAAGTACCTAACAGAGTGTCCTCACGGGCTCGCTTCACGTGGATCCCTGCGCTCAGGGAGCGTTCTCCCTGACGTTGCAGACCCAGGACAAGTTTGGCATCTGGCAGTTATCACCTTTAAAAGGCGGTAGTGACCATAGAAGGCACAGCACCAAGAGGGACCCGAATGTAAATTCTGGAGTCTGGGCAACGACGACTCGTTGCCGTAGGCTCATGGATTGTGACAAACGTGCCTCTCTGCGGGGGAAGGTTGATAGTTGGGAGAATGCGATGTGTGGGGGGAAGGGAGTGGACGGGAAATCTCTGTACTTTTTGCTGTGGGCCTACACCTGCTCTAAAAATTGACGTCTCTTTGCTTGTTTTTATTTTTTTAAGTTTATTTATAATTAGAGAGTATGGGGAGGTGAGGCAGAGAGAGAGAGAGAGAGAGAGAGAATCCCAAGCAGGCTCTGCGATGTCAGCGCAGAGCCAGACGTGGGGCTCGAGCTCATGGACTGTGAGATCACAGCCTGAGCTAAGACCAAGAGTCAGACGCTCAGTGGCCTGAGCCCCCCAGGCGCCCCAAAGTCTGTTTGTTCTGAATGAAGAGCTAGCGGCCGGGGCTGGACCCCCTCGCAGCAGATGGTGTTGTGACACCTGCTGGTAACGGATGGCATTGGGCTAATGTTTTCTTTGTGCTGTTTTTTTGCAGGGTGTGAAGAAGTTCGACGTGCCCTGTGGCGGCAGAGACTGTAGTGGAGGCTGCCAGTGCTTCCCCGAGAAAGGAGGGCGGGTAAGTCACAGCGTCGCCACCAACCACTCTTCCTGACACTCATGCCTAAACCGAGCGCCTTCAGTCACCTGATTAAGGCACCTGCATGCTCTGCTGAGAAATTTAACCCAGGTGTGTTGTCCCACGCTGGGATAGGCAATAACATGGGGCAATGTCTGCTCGCTTTATACCACTCTCCAAACGGATTGAGAACACAGATAACTTCCTTCCACACCTTTTTCTCTTGTCGGTTGTTACGAATCGTGTCTTATGCCTGTGAGATTATGCATAAACATGTATACTACGTGGAGCAAACGTGGCTCTGTCTACACCCCTCCCGGTATACATGTTCTCATGTTCTAGAGGACGCAAGCATCCTCCATGGAGAGTCAGTCTCTCTTTTAAAATTATTCTGCTCACTCCTGAACATCCTTCCTGTATCGTATTTCATCAGGTAAGTCCGAGAAAAGAGGTCGCCCCGCACCAGAACCTGGAATGTGGACTGATATGGGTTCCTTACGTGCAGTCGAAGGGACCGGCTTTCCCGATGCCATTAAAGCAGATGTTGGGTCCTGGCATTACTGATTTTGAGAAGAGATTGTTTGTATTTATCTGTGTAAGCCCGTGTTCGCGTGGGGAGCATATTTCGTTTTGGGCCACAGTGTTTTGACGTTTCACACATTGGGATCGCGTTTCCCCGTGGGGGCCCTGCTCGTGATCCTCTGCCAGGGGCCAGGGCCTGAGAGGTGGCTGGGACGCATTGCCTGTGTTCCCGTCACCACTGAATCAGCGCCCCTCGCTGGAGCTGGGCGGGGCCAGTTGGCGGCCGGCTGGGCGCTGCACCCTTCCCACCCGAGTCCCCTCCACTAGTCAAACGTGTAAAATTTGTGACTGATAACGAACCTCTTTACAAACATGGTGGTCTCGGTAACGTGTGACCGACTAACCGTCGTTTCAGTGCCGCAGACCACCGCGGAGGGGGCTTCTTGCCACCCGCCCAGAGCTTCCGTCCCCACGTGCTGCGTCCTTTGTGAGTTATGGTCCTCAAGGCAGCTGTTGCTGCTGTTGACTTAGCCAAGTTTCCTCTGCTTGGAATGGGGATGTTGTTCTTTAAAAATTGTTCATCGAGGAACGCCTGGGTGGTTCAGTTGGTCAAGCATCCAACTCTTGATTCTGGCTCAGGTCATGATCTCACATGAGTTCATGGTTCGAGCCCCACGTCGGGCTCTGCACGGTCAGCATGGAGCCCGCTTGGGATTCTCGCTCTCCCTCTCTCTGTGTCCCTTTCAGGCTCTCACGTGCCTGTGCATTCTCTCTCACAATAAATAAATAAACTGAAAAATAAGAAAAGATTTGCTGATCAAAGATTACACATCAGCATTTAACAAGGTTTAAGCATTTTTTTAAATATATGGTAGCCATTGCATGAGATTTAAAATCCCCCTGGGTCCCTTGCTATTGATTCTCCCAGTGATGCTTCTGGAGCAGGGATGAGAATGCCTGATGCAGAGCTCTCCCTCCCCAGGGCCTGGCCTGGCCTGGCCGTATATGGGCAAGAGGAAGATGCATTAATGGTTTACAGATATCTGTGGGACTCGCCTGTGTAAGAGGGAATTCAGCTCCAGAGAGACTCTGCATTCTTCTCCATGTGATCAGCCAAACAGAACCCAAACAGAGCAGAGATTACGGGGTCTATTCCTTTTCACCTTTTATGATTGTTTAATGCAGAACCAATATAGTGACATCTCCCATAGCAGTTTTATACGGATTTTGTTCTTCAGCAAAGATAGTTCATTCTGATAATTTTTTTTTAACCCAAGGATCGTTAACATACAGTGCCCTGTTAGTTTCGGGTGTTGGGTATAATGATTCAACAATTCTATGCATTCCTCTGCGCTCATCAAGATAGCATGCTCTTAATCTCCTTTATCTGTCTCTCTCCCCCACCCCCACCCACTTCTCTGCCGACCACCAGCTTGTTCTCTGTACTTAAGTGTCTGGTTTTTTTGTTTGTCTCTTTTTTTCTTTGTTTGCTCGTTTGTTTTGTTTCTTAAATTCCACATGAGTGAGATCATATGGCGTTTGTTTTTCTCCAGCTGACTTACTTCACTTAGCATTGTATTTTATTTTACTGTGTAGTTATGGACTCTTAGGGAATTCCAGACATCTTCTCAGAGCGGTTATGAGGATGGAGATTTCTAAGGGTCCCTAGGTCTCTCTAAGTCAGTCAGCTTGCACTGAGAGCTTTTGATTTCCCATCAGCCCTCATCCACAACATAGCCTGACACTGTGGCTATCCGTGACCAAGTAGATAATTGACACATTCTGGTTAATGCGAGTAATCCAGAACCCCGCACAGGTTTGACTTGCCTCTAATTCGTCAGACAGGTTATGCTAAAATTAAGGTGACATACAGCAGTTGTTCAAGAGACAGAGGCGTGTGGTAGCCACTTGGGGGCCTGGCCTGTGGGACCCACCACGTGTAGCGTGCAGGCTCCGTTTGCCCCCCCTTTGCACCTCCCAGCGCTCCCGCCGCAGTGGGCCCCACAGACACAGGCTGGGTTGTCTCAGCAGTCGGCTCCAGGCCCGCCCCGGGGACCCACGTGTCCCCCTGGGTATTAGCCAACGAGAGGATAGAAAGGCTGATGCTAAATGGTAAGAAAAAAACTACGAAGGAGAGAGAAATGATACCATTTACCGTGTTCTGCGGGCTGAGCCCGTATTAGTGGAGATACCCGTTGTCGGGGCACTTTCGTCCACCTCATTAACGCGCTTGTTAAGGGGCAACACCCACTCCAGTTCCAGAAGCCTGGTGTACGCGCACTAAATATTTGCTAATTAACAAATTTACCCAGATGTGTTCCTGGAGACGCCAGGGCTATTTCTGCCCTATTCTTGGATTGATAATATTTTTTAAAAGTAACGTAATGCATAAAAATAGCAGCTGGACGGAGTCTGCTGTGAGAGAGCTGAGTGCATACTTCATCCTTTCCCACAGCCCCCCCAGGGTCCCTTGCCGTGTATTTTCCCCACGGTGCTTCTGGAGCAGGGATGACAATGCCTTGCCGCAGAGCCCTCTGCTCCCGAGGCCCTGGGCAGCCCGGCCTTATATGGGCACGGGGTAGAGTTCACTCGCTCCTCGCCATGGTGACAGCCGCCATCAGAAGCCGCCTGTTACTGGATAACTTTTGGACTCTGAGCAGAAATCACAAATGTGCCGTGGATGCTGATTCCAAATGAATTCTCACATTACCGAATGAATAGGTTCAGTGTAAAGCGTGTGCAGCCTGCTTCCCCAGCCCTGGCTGGTGGGCAGTGGGTCGGCGCAGGGAGCAAGCCGTTTCTCGCAGGCAGAGCCAGCCAGCCCCGTGGGTAAACCGTTCCGGCAGCAGCCGGGGTGTCCGCCGTCCACGCGCCCTGCACCCCCCGGTCAGAGCTGGGAGGTGCAGACGGGTGCGCTAGGCCCTGGGCCCTAGTTCACACGACAGGGAAGGAGCACGTGACGTGGGAGGGGGGGGATGCCCTGCTTCAGTGCGGTCCAGAGCGCAAGTCAAGTCTTCAGGCTTCAAGGGGCAATCTCTCATGCCCGTCTTCCTGTTGCCAGATGGTACCCTACACGGAGGAGATTCTCCGCAGTTGGGAGGGAAGGACACGGGCCAAATGAGGGGGCCCTGGCCCTCTCCCCTCACGATTGGGGTGCTCCGGCCATATCTCCACCCTTCCCTTCAGTGGTTCAGTGAGCGAAACCGAACTTCAAGGAAAGAACTGGTACTTTTTTTAAAAGAGAGTGAGAGCAGAGGAGGGACAGAGAGAGAGAGAGAATCCCAAGCAGGCTCTGTGCTGTCAGGACACAGCCTGAGCCGAGATCAAGAATCAGATGCTTTACCGACTGAGCCACCCAGGTATCCCTAAATGAATCGATAATTTTTTGCTGTTTGGGGGTGTCTATTTAAAATAAACTATTGGTCACCTGGGTGGCTCAGTCGGTTGAGCGTCCAACATCAGCTCAGGTCGTGATCTCAGGGGTCATGAGTTCGAGCCCTGCATCGGGCTCTGTGCTGTCAGTGCAGAGCCTGCTTGGGATTCTCTCTCTCCCTCTGTCTCTCTGCCCCTCCCCAGCTCATGTTCTCTCTCTCTCTCTTCCTCCCTCCCTCTCTCTCTCAAAAATAAATAAACATTAAAAAAATAAAATAAAATAAATAATTGTGTATATAATTAAATTAAAGGACTAATTAAAAGGTATAAGTCCTACCTCACCAATATCGCACAGGGCAATGGGCATGATGGAAGTCGGACAACTAACTTCTCCGAGTTCTCTGCCGCTGACGGCCCTATGGTCGCCATTACAGAGCTGTCCAGCCCCCTCACCTGTCTTTAGTTGCCTTACTCTTTCTTCATATATTTTGTATTTTTCTTTTCTCTGTGGGGGGTGGAAGTCCATTGGATGGAAAGCATTAGAGTTCATTTCTGTTGCAGAACTTCCGTCAGAGCAGCGGAATGCACCGAGTGCTACGAAGGTCAACAGTATAGACAACAGTAAGGAGAGCAGGCGAGGCGTCCAGTTCAACACATAAAGACATCTTTGTCTTTGCTCGTTAACTTACCCAGAGGTTGTGAAATTCTCAGGTTTCTCCAGCTGAGGTCAGTTTGAATTCATTACTTCAGTTCCTTAGGCAGGTTTGTGTCCCCCCCACCCCACTCCCCGGCCCTTTGCCTTCAGACCGTGAACTCGGGTCAGATAGCTTATTGCAACTTTTGAATGGCATTGACCTTCGTGGGGTACCTGTTTCCCCAGAAGTCAGAAATTTTAGAAATTGGTAAATACCAAGGTGCTTTTTAGGTCCACATTGTTGGGACTTAAGGAGATGGTCAAGGGGCGCCTAGGTGGCTCAATTGGTTGGGTGGCTGACTTCGGCTCAGGTCACTATCTCACGGTTTGTGGGTTCGAGCCCCGTGTCGGGCTCTGTGCTGACAGCTCGGAGCCTGGAGCCTGTTTCAGATTCTGTGTCTCCCTCTCTCTGACCCTCCCCTGCTTATGCTGTCTCTCTCTCTCTCAGAAATAAATTAAACATTAAAAAATTAAAAAAAAAAAAAAAAAAAAGGAGATGGTCAGGCTGCAGTGAGAAAAAGAGAACCCACAGCTTTGGTTCCCAGAGCTCTGTCCTCAGCCCCCACGTGAGGGCATTGGTACCCACCGCCCCGCCCCCGCCCCTGCCACTCAGCACTCAGCCACCCGCTCGCCTCCCGCCCTTGCCATGGGCCTGACAGCGTGAACCACGGGACCAGAGACAAGCACCTCACATGCATGGTGGTGACGCCTCACACCAAGCTGTGTATAGCTGCCATGTTCTTTCATGCAGCCCGGAGTTTCCCACAGTCTGTGGGTCCCTGGACTGGAGTCAAAGTATGAGTAAATAATTCGTAACCTCACAAGATTCCTTAAATTCAACAATGTAAATCAAAGCAAAAGGAGCGAGAGACACTGAGCGAAAGGGGACGCAGGGGAGAGTGGACAGAGGACTCTGGTGGGGGGTTAAGGGGGGAGCAGGTGCCCTGTGACAGTGAAAAGACTCATTGTATTTGGCCACTTGCTATCGGCTCAGAGGAGTAATGAGCAAGAGATGAAGGGAGGCAGAGCCCTGGCCCCAGACACGGGGGCAGAGGGACCCAGGGCAGCTAAGAACCACAAGTGATGGGCAAGATCTTCTCTGTAAGGTGAGCTGCAGTCTTGCTGAGAAAACTGCCTTCTATCCTGTGTCACAGATCGTAAACCTTATCCTTAAATGTGAGTAGCCAGGATTGCAAAATAACATTGAATTTCGTCTCAGAAATGACTCAGTACAAATCTGAAAAGTGGGCAGAGCACCGCAGTGCTACGAGAAATCTTCAGTTCAGAACATATGCGCTGTGTGTGGCCACGCCTGCCTTAGCTTTCCATGGCAACGTGGTCATCACCTTCGTTATCCGAAGAGGCTCGTGTGTGCGGGATCAGAATGTCGGTGCCACTATGGCAGACGTCTGTTCAGACCAGCTGCTGTTTTCCCAGCACTTTCTCATGGGATCCTCAGTACTTTAACAGAAGTCACCTCTAGGGGTGCCAAGGGGTGGAGGTGGGGCTCAGTTGAGCATCCAGCTTCCACTTAGGTCATGATCTTGTGGTCATGACCCGCATCGGACTCTGTGCTGAGAGCTAGGAGCCTGCAGCCTGCTTTGGGTTCTGTGTCTCCCTCTCTGTCTCCTCCTCCCCTGCTCTCTGTCCCTCTCTCTCTAAAATATAAAAAAGCATTAAAAAAAAATTTAGGATCCACCTCCAATGTTTTATAAACCATCACAGTCCAGAAAGGACAATGAATTATTCAGAAATCGCTGCGACATGACCTGGGTGCTGGGCTTTTGTAACACCTGTCCACGAATAGGCCTCACCTGTTTTGAAAATCATGTGGCACCTTTTAGCACGCTTTTGAAACAGCGGTAGCTCTGGCTCATCTGATGCTACAATTGCTGCAGCGACTTGTTTATGTGTTTATTTTCTATGGTGAAACTAGTCTTGCAACAGGTCTGGACAGGGTCCACTTAGCTTGTAGGTTACAGGTAGTGATGTGCTTGTATGTTTGCCATAGTGAGAAAACCCCGCTTCCTGTCAGCCATGGAAACTTGCATGCCTTCAACACTCAGATAAGCGCTGTGTACCGTCTACAAGCAAGGCACTTGTCGAAGCGAAGGGGGTGCATGAGTGAATAGGGGGGTGCCCTGGACAGCACAGGGCAAGGGCCCCGAGGTAAGGGTGTGCCCTGAGTGCTTAAGGGACAGCGAGGGGAGACATTGGTGCAAGGCAAGGTCCAAGGGTAAAGGTCAGGGGCGGCGAGAAGATTGTGTCCAAGTCTTAGGGAGGTGAGAAGCCATTTAAGAGATATCCTTAAAGAAGTCATGTAACTTATAACTCCAGTCACAGAGCTCTTCATGTGGGGAGGCTGGTGAGGTTCATGAAAATGCCGTGAAACAGTAGATTATACACAGCGGTAGTTGGAGACTAGAATTTGAAAAACAATGTATTCTTTTGACACGTACTGATTACATATCTACCACGTGCCGGGTCCCATCTCGGCACCAGGAATACAGAAGCAAACAAAGCAGTCAGTAACCCGAATCTTTTGGAGCTTGCTAGCTCCGTGCTCTCCAAAAGAATTTTCTGCAAAGATGGAAGTGTTCTATAGCTACACTGTCCATCATGGCTACCTGGAGCATTTAAAATATAGTCAGAGAGGGACGCCTGGGTGGCTTAGTCGGTTAAGCGTCCCACTTTCGCTTAGGTCATGATCTCACGGTTCGTGGGTTCGAGCCCCACATCGGGCTCTGTGCTGACAGCCAGCTCAGAGCCTGGAGCCTGTTTCAGAGTCTGTGACTCCCTCTCTCTCTGACCCTCCCCTGCTCATGCTGTCTCTCTCTCTCTCCTAGAAATAAATAAAAAACATTAAAAAAAATTTTTTTTAAAAATGTAGTCAGAGAAATTTTAAATTGTATTTCATCTTAGTTAACAAAAATTCAAATTAAATAGCCCCTGTGGCTACTATATGGAAGATCACAGTTCTAGTGAGTGTGGAGGTAGAGAGTAGGGGCGACTATGAACTCACTGTGAATCTATAGGCATGTTCTAGATACCAAATCCTAGACAAAAATAAAGCACAATATAAAGTCAGGGTTTTGTGGCAGTAAGACCAAGGTTGCAACCTACTAGATTTATATCTTTACAAAAAAGATGTTATTTCAAGAACGTAGAGACGCATGAGCAGGGCACACTGGAAGTGGTGTCGTTAGTGAACGTGATTCACCACACCCTCCAGCTTGTCCACGGCCTCAGGGACACTTGGCGTTTCCAGCGTCAGCTCTGATCAGGGTCTTCCCTTCCAGAAACTCTTTGTCTAGCCGCTCTGGTGCTGGACACCTGTGCTCGCCCAGCCATCGGCTTTGGAACATCAGGCTGTTCTCACTCTCTTCCTGGCACAATTAAGCATTTTCTTAAAGCAGGGCTTTCAGTAAACGGTTGTAGAAATGCATGAATGGTGCAGCTGGAGAAGAGTGGCTCAGGCCCACTCCCCATTTTACCCAGCCCAATATGGTAATCATTTTATTTCATAAGGACCATTGTGACACTAGTCAGGATTTGACAGAAAACTAGCCGGTTCGGAGCTCATCCAAAAGGAAAAATACATTATTAAAACCCTAAAAAGATAAAATGATAATACCACCTCACTGAATGGACTCAGAGAATGTCATTCTGGACAGAATCTGATGGTTGAAAGTCAATGCTTAGAGAGAAAATGTGTTTTCGTTACCATTGAAATCATTGTGGTCTTCAACCCCAGGACAAACTACCCTGGGTTGCTTCCCACCAGTAAAATCTGTTGTTAAATAATGGGAACCGTGCAAGTCACTGGTGAAAATTAATCACAGTCGTTGTGGCCTAGCATTTATCAACCTCAGCAGAAACAGCCCACGACACAACTGCTGACGGGAAGCAGATATCTGACAGACGATGGACTTAGCAGAGGACACGTTAGCAACAGGAGCAGTACGTGTCCACTGAGGGACAATGAAGCATTGGCCCACAGGGTGTCTGGAGTCCCTGAGTGCAAAAGAAGAATCGTAAAGGTCTTCCTTCCTGATTTATCCATTTCTCCCTCTCCTGATGAGCACTATACACAAACACACCCCAAAAATCGCATTGGCAGCTCATGCCACGTTGTGTGGCACGTTGTCGCCACTCTGTTCTCCCTAGCATCCAGGTGCTGCTCATGAAAGATGGCTGCCCGGTGCCACAGACACCATAGATCTTCCACAAAGCATCTGTTACTCTGGAAAAACCGGGGGGGGGGGGGGGNGGGCCGGGGGGGGGGGGGGGGGGGGGGGGACACCCACTGTCTCGTTCTGAGAGAGCCACACTTCCAAACGTTCCCCCTCTGAATTTACACCTAAACAGGCGAAGCGTAGGGTAGATATTCTCAAAGCCCAAGCAGAAGACGGAGCCACATTGAGAGAAAACCCTTTTTTATTTTTTGTACTTAGGCAGGTCTCTGTTCCCCCAACTCTCTAACCACAATCTGTGATCAGATTTTGTGTGTATGTAGAAAGTATGGTTTCTGCAGACGCACAAAAGTGGCCCTGCGAGGCTGGCCGGCTGGTCAGGATGGATAGAGGCGCCCCCAGGAGCCTCCCATGAATTCTGGGTGGTGGCCTGAGCCAGCGGAAGCCCAGGGACCCAGCCCATCCCCGCCAGCCTCTGGCACTCAGGATGGCAACCAAATGATTAAGTGGGCACTGGTCCAAAGTTGACCGTTCTGGGGAAATGGCCTTTCATGGCTTTAAGGAAAATATCACATCAGTCAGTAGCCAGGATAATGATGGTAGTAATGCTTTCGTGTCTTGATTGAAAACCTCACAGAGATGCCAATAGATGTCTGATAAACTGGAGAAAGAGAAATGAACATTTTTACTGTTCTAGAACCAAACCAAACCAAAGCTCTGCTTTTAGAAATCCTTCATTTGTCCTACCTCCTGATGGAATGTTTTGACAAGTATAGCATTAAAGCATTTCCCCTTTCTGTTGCAGAAAGAACACCAGTCTTCAAAGACCTTTGTTTTGTTTTATTCACTTCCAATTCATTCTAAGTAAACAATTGCAGGATTTCTAAAAAGACCAGAGCAAGGTTGTTACCAAGCATGATCTGCTTTCTAGAAGCAAGTCTGAAAACAGAAATGTTGGCTCTGGGTTTGTCGCCTGCCATGCAGGGGAAGAGAGTGCCTCGCACAGTTTGGTCTTGATGTGCCAAAAGTGTGCATGTCCCACACTGCGGTTTCGTCTCAAAGTTCTCCCAAGGTGGGCCATCTGATCAGAGGCTCCGTGCACTCACGTCTAAGTACTCGGACATCACACTACTTCCATAGCAAAGAGAAAACTAGTAGGTCACGTGGCAAAGTTTTGAAAAAATACTTTTTGTTTTCTTCCAGAAATAGTAAAAAAATGGTGGAAGGGACCAGACAACCTTCCTGCACACATTTTCCTCACTGAGGGGCCCTTGGAATTTGCCGCCTAAATGAACACATACTGGGGGTGCCCTGGGAAGAAGGAAATCAGGGTCATCTCATCCCTTCTTTATGTTCTTCCCTTTATATCAGAGGGAACCACCCTTGTCCTTCAAAGTCACAGGCAGAGATACTGTATACATCACTGGCATCAGGGCAAGCAGAAGATAAATGTATTTCTGACAGCTTTTAGGCATTTCAAAATTTTCTTAAGAAGCTGCTCAACCTGAGGTCCCAAACAGCCTGTGATTCGGAGCCCTCTGACATCCCACCCAAGCTAGTACATTGTGGTGTAGACAACCAAATCATTCAAGTCATCCGATGTCTGACTCATTTGGGAAGCACAAAGCAGGCCTTCAAAAGGACACATGTCCCAACTGATGAGAAAGGTCAAAATATCCCCATCCCCTTCCCTCCCTGTGTCCAGCCCAAAAGTTTAAATTCTGGAAGAATGGAAGCAGGAACAGCCGCCCAAGGAATGCAATACAGACCTTATATTGAGGTCGATTTCCTCATGAGCCACTGTGAGAGCATTGAAAGTCGCACCATAGGAACAACAGTTTTTGTATCCAAAACAGAGTTGGGACAGATAATTCCTAAAGGATTGGAACCAGAAACAGGGGAAGGGGGAAGGCAAAACAAAGTGGAAATGAAATGGAAGTCGTTAATGCTGGGTAAATAATATCTTTGGCCTAATAGTCTTGGGCCGCCTTGTCAGCGTCGATGTTTTCTATTAAATTGCTGTCTTTGCGAAGCCCTGTAACTATCCTTCAAACCTGAAGTCTGGTTTGAATAAAGAAGCAGAAGGACGAATGGGTTCTATGGTGAGCTTGGCCTCTGTAAGAAAAATTAAAGCGCTGGCATGTTTCAGCGCTGCATGGAAGTAATTCTTTTCCTCTAAAAAAATACACTTTAAGTGGCGATAATGGCATTGTTAAAGGCTTGTGAAGATAGTGGTCGTATTTCAAAAGAACGCTGACAACCAGATCAGTGTTTCTGCATCGCACCTGTATTTAGTATCTGTCAACAAAAGTAGCGTTTCTCAGATCTGGTAAGAGACCTGGTGCCAGAGCCTTTGAGGACACCCATGCCTGCAAGGAGATGGAACAAAATTAACAGAATTCTGCGAGTCTCTGGGGAGCAATTCTCATTTCGTGTATGTTGATTTGATTTGATTTGATTTGATTTTCTTACAAATAGTTTATTGTCAAGTTGGATTCCATATAACACCCAGTGCTCATCCCCACAAGTGCCCCCCTCCATGCCCATCTCCCCCCTCCCCCCCCCACACACACATCAGCCCTCAGTTTGTTCTCAGCATTCAAGAGTCTCTCATGGTTTGCCTCCCTCCCTCTCCCCCACTGTTTCCCCGCTTCTTCTCCCCCACGGTCCTCCGTTAAGTTCCTCCTAATCCTCCTATACGTGCAAACATATGGTATTTGCTTTTAACATCATGCCCGTCAGCCCGGCCTAGAGAGGAGGCAATCTTTTGCCTGAGCAGCCGGGGGCACTGGGACTAGACTCCCAGGCGAGCGTGTCACAGCCCAGGCCACAGTTCTGCAGCCGGCGGGAGGGGAGGACTGGTCAGGAGCCCAGACAATTCAAGCAGAACCCTGAAACATGAGGCCAGACTTCCTGCGCTTGGAGGCCTGGGGGTGAATTCCTCATCCTTTAACACCTGATATTTTACAAATATTTGTGTTTCTCTCCGTAGAATGATAGAATTACGGGTGTAGTACATTGATAAGACTTGTCCCGGTGTCACTGAGGAAAAAGGGAAGAGGGCATCTGAGATTGATGGCAACCTGTTCTGTTCTGTCTTGGGGGCAAAAAACAAAAAAACAAACAAACAAAACCTCAGATTAGATCTGTATATGTCCAGAGTAAAGTTCATGTTAAGAACTCCATTAATGAAAAGTGTAGTACATTACTGCAGAAGAGAAGACTCTAAGTCCTAACCAAAAGTGAACCAAAAAATTCAGCTCTCCTTCAAGATCAGAGTTTTCCTTTGAGACTTGCAGAGAACAGTGAGACGCACATAAAGTTCCGTAGGCTTCACTGAAAAAGAAACCCGGTGGTAGACATACCACTGGGAAGAAGTTGAATGAGCCTGTTTGAGCCCCTAGGATATTTCTTTCTATTCCCTTATCAGCTCCACATTTTTCTAGACTTGATTCCTCCTATAGCTGGTGTTTTTCATGAGCTTGTTTTGCCCTAAAAGACTGTATTTTGAAAGCAAGAGATTCCAGGACGGTGACATCAGCCTGCTTCTCAAGTGTCGTACAGGAGGAAACTGAAGATCATCCCGGGAAGGTAGACTTAGCCTGCACAAGTCACAGGAGAAGGATCTGTTAGTGCCATAACTGTGTTATACGCAGTCATTTTCAAGCACTCAGTCAAACTGGAGGCAAGGAGAAAGAGGTTGAACTAAGTCAGAGCATTAGGATGTTTACCTAGAAATCCAGCAAGGCTGAGGTAACACACGTAGCTACGGCATAGCTGTATGGAGAGTTTCGCACGAGTGTCAGCCATCACGAGACCATTGAAATCTGTGCCATCAAAGAGACCACGGTTGGACACTACTGACGGTGGTCCGTCCGCCAGAACCCCATCACAGCACATGAGAGGTGGCCCCGCACGGGCGTGCGCTGTGGTTGCTCCCATCAGAGCTCTTGAGGAAACTGTAGGAAAGCTTAGCTTTGACACGTGCCCGTGTCCCTGCAGGAAGGAGCCCTCCCCCGATCGCACCTGAGGGTACGCACAAGCATGGATGCGCCAGATGCCAGTGCCCACGCACCCCTCCAGCCCAAGCCCCTCCGACCCCAGTGAGCTTTCCCTTCCCTCATCCCTCTACCAGCCCCCAGTCAAATCTTCTTCTCCTCCACATTGACTGATCTCAGCAGGATTAGAGGAAAGCATGTGATCTCCTAACCTTTTACATATTAAACTGTCATGTGTTGCCTTAACTGGGTCTCTGACTTCCTGACCTGTTGCTCATGTGAAGACTGTTCTAAGTTTCTCACTTTCCTCCTTTGGTCCGGCCGTCAGATATCAACTTAGCTTCCGGGCAGCTGCCTGACCTGTGTGAAGGGCATGGAGCTGTTTCCCCTCTGGATCTGGATGCTTCTGAACCCCACCATAATATTCTGGCACCCCTCTTTTACCAAACACACTCTTGCATTGGCTCACAAGGGTTGTACTTCTCCCCAACATTCCATTTTTCGTGTAAGTTTTTTGTCATGTTCCTTTTTGATTCTTGCTTTTTGACTACTGGTGTTCCATGTGTAGAATTAATGTTTAAAGCCCGATCCAAGATTTTACTTTGATTGCTTGTGAAGTTGTTACAAGATACAGCCAGCTATTCTGCCTTGGAGATGGGGACACACAGGCGTTCTCCTGCCCCCGGCCTCTCTCCCTCTTCCTTGTCCAGTACTGAGCTAATTCAAACACAGACATTTCGTGAAGAGGGCTAGTAACCAAAAAGGGGATTTCTAAATGTTAATTGCCACTGGTATTTTTAGGACTTTATTTTGAGGATAGCATCGATGAAAAGGGATATGTAGCCATCTGCATACCCTTGAGTAGAAGAATCAGACCGAGGAAGTAAACAAAAAGAACTTTGTGGATGAAAACGAACTCCTTAATTCCAGAAGACTAAAAGGACTTCTTTAGCAGAAGGAAATAAAATTTAACAAAACGGGTGCCCTTCCAAAATGTCAGTTATCTGGGAAGGAAAGATGAGTAATGGAAATCCCATGTGGATCAGAAAGATGAATAGATTAGTCCCATGAAACTAGCATTGACAGAGGGCGAGGGGCCCTGGACCGCCACCCCACACCCCTTCCCAGCAGACACGGGGACGGTCTGAGAAAGCTTCCGGGATAAGATCATTCTTCTTAGAACTAACATATATAAGATTCAAAAAATAACCCCGATTTTGAAATATGCACGTCATCTGTGTGTGTACATATACGTATGCATAGTTATCGGCTCTTATTTAATGTATTTTATGTTTATTAAATATATATTTTATGTGTGTGTGCATGTTTCCAGGAAAAAAGCATTTTGCTATCATAGGAAACCCTTTATCACGTGCTCAATATAGTTATTTTTAGCATTGAATCTTATCTCAGAAATTAAAATGAAGCCTGGCGTGTATTTTGAATGCCCTGAAACTTTATTAGAATACACTCTGGCCTTTTTACATTTGTCAGGTTTTTGTATCAAACCTAGTCCAGATGTTTCTAAACACTTGGCACAAGAATTGATTATTTTTGACGACGTCAGGTATTTCGATCTGCTTCTCCTTTGGGCACGAATATCCCCTGTCCTTTGGGAGACACGGGCTGGGGGGTGGGTGGGTAACGCCGTCACAGGGGAGAATGCTAGAATCCAACTTTCCTCCTCTGGTCCAATGTCGCCTGTTCCAGGAATTCGTTGTCATTCCCAACCCCACCCATATGCCCCAGTGATCTCTATATTCTGCTGGCTGTGCGTCAACAGGAACTCCCGGAATAAACCGGCAGGGAGTTGGCGAGCAGATAGGAAGGGAGGCGGGGGCTGCGGGCACAGCCAGGACCACACGCCCACCCCAGGCACCTGGGGGAGTCCCCTCACCTTCTGCTTTGTTTTGAGATGAGGATGCTATATCCCACTCTGGGAGTTTCCAAGGGTCCTTACTGTATTTCACGGAAGTTTAGAACATAAAAGAAACGCGTACAATTGGATATTTCAAGAAGTTCTGGACAAGGGTGCCATTGATTTCCCTGAGCCAGACGCCCTGGGGCCCCGTGGAGCATCGTGGAGGTGGTTCCTTTCACAGGAGGGCACAGGCCCTGGCACGGGTGGGGGCACGCACAGAGAGAAACGCTTTCCCAAAACCTCTTCACAGACGGTTTTTTGTCCTAAAAAAGATAACAACCTTTCTGTTTCTGAAGACCGAGTCAGATTGACCCGTTGTTTCCTCCCAGGGAACTGTGAGCTATTTCAGGACCGGCGAGGATGGGAGAAGCGCCGTTCCACGGGGCTCGCCTCTCGGGAATGTGTCCCACGTTATTGTTCGAATCAAAATCATTAGTGACCTGCTATTGTTTCAAGTTCAGAGGCATCTTACTGTTTGTATGTAAGGGTGATGTGTTTTTAACATGTGCTATTTCTGGAAGCCAAGTTAGCCTTTTTTTTTTTTTTTTTTTTTTTTTGCGCATCTATAACGCTCTTTCCTCCTATTGCCAACAGAGATAACCTGAAAAGACAAAATTTCCTTTATAAACTACACTTATTCTCGCACTGATGTTTCTCCGCGATGCTTTAAGTCTCACCCTATGGCCACAATGGCAAAGCATATATTATTTTAAAACCTTCACGTGAAATAACCATTGGTATCTTGTTCCATTTTTTTTTTTTTAAAAACAGCAGGTGTTTCCTATGCCTTTTTGGCAGGTTTTGTTGTTTGTCTTTTGTTTGTGCGTCTAAATTTCCCATTGTCTGGCATGTGCACAATGCCTGTTGTGGAAGATTATTGTTCTGGTTCACATGGTTTTACTTCCAAAATTTGGTGTGTATTCCTGTCATGAGTTGCCCACTGTGGAACGATTTACCCCATTTTTGAATAGCCATATGGTTTAGTGACTAAACATTTATTTTTGGACGCATAGTATTTCTCTGAGGTGGGATGTCCACTACCTGTTTTTGCAAGTAACAAAGAATCCTGATGATCTAGGCTGAAGTTCTTCCTACCAACGCTCTTACTCAGTCGGGGGATTTGCTCTATTTTAAGAGTGCACTTGGGCTACCGATCACCCAGACGGATTCAGGACTCCCCTCACGCATGCTACCAGGCCAACACTGGTTATGATGCAAAAGTACCTTTTAGGTGGGGAAATGTCCCATGCATGGTAGCCTTCTCTACCTCCCTTGGTATTTATTTAATCAGACTTTTGGTAGCTCGTACATTTTCAACAACATATTTTATCTTATTTTCATGGAGTGTCCATTGCAAAGGGTTTCAGGTAGTGAGATATTAGACTTCTCTGCTTTAAAGAGGAAAAATCAAAATTCCTCCTAGAACAGTCCTCCCAATGGGATCAGCTAATCACAGATTTAGAGCAGCCATTACCCTCAAAGCACTGTACTCAGAAATTCCGTAACATGGCAGATTTCAACATGTCTCTGTGTGTGGCTTCCATCCACCCAAGGGTGCTTCCCATGCTGAGGAGTGCGCCTTCCGATAGAGCCATGGCTCACAGATCCACGCCTGTGCAGAGCTTGAGGGCTGGGCATCTGCGGTACCCCTCAAATTCTTCCTAACGCTGCTGAATGTTGTATGAAAATCTGTCACATCCTAATGCCTCCATCACTCAGCATCTGTTAAATGAGCTTCTTCCTATCTCTGTGATTTTTTTTTTTTACCACTTTTTAACTGTAAGTTGATGAGGCACGTGCTAAGGCGAGCATCCATTCTATTTTTACTCTTTTGGGTTCCTGAGCTCTTCAAGGACACAATGTAGGACCTGACAGAGATTTTGCATGTCTACACCATAGACTAACAAATTTGGAATAATTCCTCAAATTAGCTAGCTTGAGAGTTTTCCACTGAAGTTTTATTAATAAGACAGTTGTATCATATTCAAATTTAGCACATGCTGTGCATGAAAGGAAAACACAGAAAATGGTGCCCAGTTGGGTCACCAGGTGTTATGATGGTTCCCAATGACTTACTGCAGGCAAGGTGCTTGCTAATGAAACACTTGCTTGAGTGTTTTCATCCATTCATTCACAATTCTTCCAAGAGCCTGTCATGTGGCCCCTGGTGTATAAATCAAATCAATTTGATTTAATAAAACAATTAAGTGAGTTGTCCAAAGATCCATCATTAGAGTTGAGGAAACCAAATCAGAAGCTGGTCCCAGAGCCCATACCCTTGACTTTTCCTGAAGGGCCCCCTTTAAAATCTGGGTATGAGGTTGCACATTTGAAACCCAGTTGTTCCTAATTATTTTTTCTTCCTCACCCTATAATTTCTGCATCAACTATGTCTCTTTCTAAACAAAACCACAAAGCCAGAGAAGAAACAAAAATACATAAAGCCACAATTTTGTAAATTAAAAATCCATCCTTTCCACATCTGCTTGCATTTATGCTCTCTCTCTCTTCTCCTCTGGAGGCAGCTCTGTTCCATGAATTGGCAGATTCCCTTATTTGAAAACCAGAAGGCTCTCCAAATATGGCAAATGTTCTCATTTCCCTCAACACCAACTGCTCTGCTCCCACTGGGCGCCGCGCCCCCGTGCATCTCAGTGTTCACCCACCCCACCCGACCCTCGTGACCTTGTCCTGCACCCCACCAGAGTTCTGTTACATGTGTGGTTTTCTGTCCTCTTCGGAAGTCCTCCCAAAGTTCAAGAACCCCCTGGATGGACTGGAAGTTTTTCAAGGCTATTCTTAGTGTATCAAGGGGTGATATTGAGCAGCACTGCCAATGAAACTCCTTGTAGGGTTGTTCAATCCCAAAACGAATTCATAGAACCCCTGGTCTGAAGCCCTGTTCTTTCTAGAGCCCTTCACTTGAGGACCTACCTACTCACAGGGGGCATATGGAGGCTGCCCCACAGGACAGGAAGACATGGTGTCCATGCACTGCTGAGCTCAGACTACAAGGTGACATGGTCTTAGGATGTGGGAGCAAGAAGGACAGCGAAAAGTCTTCACTTTGGAGTCAAATTCTGGTGCTACCATTTATGTCTGTGGATTGTGGGGGACTAATATATATTCCTTGGGCTTTGATTTCTTCCTCTGTAAAGCAGGACAGTAACACCCACCTGAGGTAGCTCTAAGGAGGTAATATTCTTAAATGCTTAAATGTTCAGTGTCTGGGGGCACCGGGTGGCTCAGTTGGTTAAGCATCCAACTTCGGCTCAGGTCATGATCTCATGGTTCGTGGGTTCGAGCCCCACATCAGGCTCTGTGGTGACAGCTAGCTCAGAGCCTGGGGCGTGCTTTAGATTCTGTGTCTCCCTCTCTCTCATGCTTAAATGTTCAGTGTCTGGCATGAACACTCAGTGTTCAACAAACATTGGATGTTACCGTGGGTGTGTTATTTCTCCCTGGCATCCTCATGATCACATAAAATGTGAGTCAGCTGGACATGTCTGTGGGTGGCTGGCTTTCCGGGCGAACATCCTTACGGTTAACGCTGTGCCGTCAGGAGGGTAGAACGGTCATGCCACTGAACGTGGCAGTATTTGATCACAGGACGAGCTTTCGAAATAAGCCCCAATGGCCACCTCTTCAGAGAAGCTCACACACACACACACACACACACACACACACACACACACACACACCTGGTTCTGCTTTGATTGTGGAGAGATTAATGAAGTTGGGCTCACCTTGGTGAAGCAATACTAAAACTTCAGGTAATAGAAAAACACATTCAAGAAGGTAAAATGGGTTCACCTGGGTGGCTCAGTCAGTTAAGCGTCCGACTCTTGGTTTTGGCTCAGGTCATAATCTCACAATTCGGGAGTTCGAGCCCTGCATCAGGCCTGACAGTGCAGAGCCTGCTTGGGATATTCTCCCTCTCTCTCTCTCAAAACAAATAAACTTTAAAAAAAGAAAGTAAAATCATCTGAATATATGTTTTATAAAAATTAGACTAATTTATAGTTAATAATTTCATACTGACATAATTTAAACCTATCACAAGTGTATTTCAACAAAGGTTTTCATTGCAGAACTTTTCTGGTTGGGAAAACAAAAATGTGTATTGTCAAAATGTTTTCCTTGTCAGCAGTCAAAACCCAGATTGGAAAAGAGGAGGGTTTGCTCCGACAGGGAACAAACAGGCGTGTGGGAACCTGGCAGAGGCATATCTTACAGGAACGTTAAAACCGCGGTCACATTTTAGGTGGCTCTGGCAGAGGGGGTAACCCAGCTGTCTTGAATCAGACTATAATGTGAAATAGAGAATTTCAGCAGGCTTCGTCAGGCCTCTGCTCCTTGGGAGTAGTGCTTTCTGCGTCCTCTGTTTAAAAGCAAGATACATGGGGCACCTGGGTGGCTCAGTTGATTAAGTGTCCGACTTCAGCTCAGGCCATAATCTCACAGTTCATGGGATTGAGCCCCGCGTGGGCTCTGTGCAGACAGCATGGAGCCTGCTTGAGATTCTCTCTCTCTCTCTCTCTCTCTCTCTCTCTCTCTGCCGCTTCCCTGCTTGTGCTCTCTCTCTTGAAAGAAAGAAAGAAAGAAAGAAAGAAAGAAAGAAAGAAAGAAGGAAGGAAGGAAAGAAAGACTCATGCCTCTTGAATTTTACCTTCATTTATACTGGCTCTTCCCTCTTGAAGGGTGAGTATCAGAGATTTGCTCAACATAGAGTTTACAAATAAAACATGGACATAAGGAAATATAGACAAGAGGAAAAAAGTTCTGTCCAAAGGAAAATAGATACGGAACAAATTTAGAGACTTTTAGGTCTAGAAAGGACCTAATCCCGCTAGGAAATCTCATCCACAGGTGAGGAAATTGAGGCCCACCCTCATCTAGAGATTTGTCCAGAGCCTCCTTCTTCTGGGGCTCCTATACACCAGGAGCTTCCCCAGGATGGAACAAGACTATAGAATTACAGCAAATGAGGGACGCCCGGGGAGCTCAGTCAGTTGAGCATCCGACTCTTCATCTCAGCTTAGGTCATGATCTCACGGTCATGAGTTCAAGCCCTGCATTGGGCTCTGTACTGAGTATGGAGCCTGCTTGGGATTCTCTCCATCTGCCCCACTCACACTCTTGCTTTCTCTCTCTCTCTCTCAACTAAAAAATAAATAAAATTTTTAAAAAAGAGTTACATCAGACATCCTCTTAAAGTTGACATAAAGAGCTGGGAGGAAACAGGAACCAAAGTAAGTTGATTACTAGCAACAAAAATAATCAGTAAAATCTGTTTTCTAAGGAAACCACTAATGCAGATTCTGTCTGGGACAAAATTCAGTTTGAAATTGGCCCCAGCAGGTACATTGCGTGTGCAGCGTTCTCTGCAGACAGCCTTTGGGGGCTCCATAGGAGGTACACACTGTCAGAAAGACCGGGAGAAATCTCTCCGATCTGAGGTGCCCTGTCCTAAGGCGAGGAATTTGATCCCTTGGTGCCTTCTTTATCCCCACGGCAGTGGCAAGACTGGCTGGCTCTCAGGATCACATGTTTTACTGATATTTTACTGATATCAGCAAAGCCTTGCATGGATACCAGTAGACAAAATCACAAATGAGACCTGTTCCAGAGGAGACAGAACCACGGGGTCCTGGAGGACCTTCCTCGTTTGCTCTCCAGGCTTGGGAGGGAGATAATGGAACTGGCAGTGATTCACAGGCACACGGCTAGGCCGCGGGTGCACAGCTGGGCCGCAGACACACACCTCGGTCGCAGGCGCACAGCTAGCCCGCGGGTGCACAGCTAGGCCGAGGGCGCACACCTAGGCTGCAGGCGCACAGCTAGGCCACAGGCTGACACCTAGGTCGCGGGCACACACCTAGGCCGTGGGTGCACACCTAAGCTGGGGCCCACACCTAGGCCGCGGGCGCACAGCTAGGCCGCGGGCGCACACCTAGGCTGCAGGCGCACAGCTAGGCCACAGGCTGACACCTAGGCCGCGGGCGCACAGCTAGGCCGCGGGTGCACACCTAAGCTGGGGCCCACACCTAGGCCACAGGCTGACACCTAGGCCGCGGGCGCACAGCTAGGCCGCGGGCGCACACCTCGGACGCAGGCACTGCCGAGACCTTACTTTCTGGCCTCGCGAGGCTGCACCAGAGATTCTCCGCCAGTGCGTCCTGCCCCCGAGGAACACTGGGCGAAGTCTGGAGACGTTTTCAGTGTCACAGGGAGGGAGAGGGTGTTCTGGCATGCAGAGGCCGAGGGCGCCCAGAGCACCTACCAGGCCGGGCGGTCCACAGGGGGCGGTTCCCTGGCCCTGAGGAGAGACGCGCGCCTGCAGGAGCTCAGGACGGCCCCGCCCATCTCGTTGCTCGGCCCTCCTTCCAGCAAATGTTTGTGCAGGGGGGGGGGGGCACGGCCTGCAGAGTCCCCGCTGCAGCAGCAGCTCTGTGACGCCCCTTGTTGGCGCGCCACCAGATCCACGTCTGGAGGCGCCAGAACGGTTGGGCCTCGGACCCCAGAGCCAGGACACTGCCTTCGAAAGCTGGTTCCTACGTGCCTGACGCGTGGCACCTTGTTTCCTCCCTTCTCACCGCTGTCTCGGGCCTAGAATGGACGCTTGGGGGGGGGGGGGGGGGGGGGCATGGCGGGCCTGCTCCAGGGTCAGCATGCAGGCATCCGGGTTATGCGGGAGGCGTGGCCGAGCTTCACGTTTGCTGGAAGGAAACGGTTGCGTGTTAACCTCATCTGCCCGCAGGAGCCTCGCGACCACCTGCGCAGCCCCCTGCCCGCCCCTCCCCCTTCTCCAGCCTCGGTGGCGCCCCCTCCCTGGTCACCCTCGGCTGTCCTTTGTTATGAACCTTTAGCAGGCCGGCCATCTGGTTCAGGAGACTGGCTCCGTTTCACAGCCTCTCACACCCCCTGTGCCCCTGCGTGACTGGGTTACCGACTGAGCCAGACTTCCCTGAAGAGAAGTTTTCTGAGGGCCTAATCCTGCCGGGGGAGGTCTGCATTCAGTAGGCACCTATGAACCCCACTGAATTTCTTAAAAGGCAGATTTTAAGGGACTCCTGGGTGGCTCAGTGAGTTAAGCATCCCACTTCGGCTCAGGTCGTGATCTCAAGGTTGGTCAGTTCAAGCCCCACATCAGGCTCTGCACTGGCAGTGTGGAGCCTGCTTGGGAGTCTCTCTCTCTCTCTCTCTCTCTCTCTCTCTCTCTCTCCCTCTCTGTCTCCCCCCAAAATAAAATAAAGTTTTTTTAAAAAGACAGGTTTTCAAAGAAATCTGAGGCACTTCTGTTTGGAGGATTAGGTGGAGCAGATAATTTTTATTATTTAGGTCTTTTGTTTTTCCAACAGCATGGACATCATGTATTAGTATAGTTTCTTATTACATGGAAATCTGTTAGAAGGCAACTTCTCCTCTGCCTTTGGCCAATCCACAGTAATTGTAGTTACTTGTCTACACAGCTTTAAGATTTTTTATTAAAGATTAATCTTTTAAATGTCAGCATGTTAAGGATACATGTATTTGTAATGTGCTAGCTCGTTGAAATCTCACACTACCTTAGAGGTAAGACCATCACCTGCACCTGCCCATACTCACGTGTGTGGTGTGCGTGTGTTTAATTTAAGAACGGAAGAATTTTTACCAGTTCTCCCAGTTTCCTTTCCCTTGAAGTGCCCACCACAGCAGAACCCGAAGCCCCCAGCCTTACTCACTCACATAAACATCTGAATAACCATGGAGTCTTTCAAAAAACTGAGTCCTTGTAAAAATTAAAATGCTGTCATTCCTGAGGGGAAAGAAATGATGGGTGAGCCAATTCATCAAGAGTGACGAGCGTCCACTCCTGTCACACATCATACGGCCAAGCGAGTCCTTAGGACGAGCAATCCCCACCCACCGTTTGACAGGAGCGCGCCAAACACCTGACACGGCTCAAAGACAGGTCAGAAAACGGGACTCAGATGATCAACAGCTTCTTAATCCACCTGGATTTGCATCCAGGAATCCACTGTTTGTCCAAAGGTCAGTGTTTGGGTCCAGCCTGGGTTGGAATCAGCCTCAGCCCTCATCAGCTGTGGGATGTAAGCAAGTGCATACTTCCCAGGGCCCCGGTGCACCCACTGGTAAAGCAGAGACAATAATGGGCACCCCGAAGGGGTAAGTGGGGTGAGGGGCATACTACACATAGCCAAGGGCCAGCACATCTTTGTCATTGACCTACTGTTATCATCATCATCATCATTATTATGCCAAGATTTTATAGCATTTCAGCTTCTGCTGAGTTGTCAGGAGCTTGACACTGTGCGTGATTAAGTATTTCAGGGGGCAGATGTGCACCTCACAACCACGGTGTTTACCTCTGCCAGGTTTTTCATGGCTTCTTTGTGTCCTGCTGCTGGACCACCACACCAACAGCTCAGGAAGTAGAAGCCGTAGCTGGTCTGAAAGGATTGGCACGCAGCAAATCTCACATGCAGGGAGAGAATCCCTTCTCTGCGTTTCTAAACCTGTCTCCATTCCGAGTGCCTTCGAACAGCTCAGTTATGGTGTGATAGCATATCGGAGGGCCTTTGTTCTCAACAACAGCTGCATGGCGCCATAGCATCCTTGCTGACGAGCCAAATGGAATAAATTCTTTCCACAGCACCTTTTATTATTTTGTTTAACGTTCATTTTTTTTTTTTTGAGAGAGAGAGCGTGAGCTGAGGAGGGGCAGAGAGTGGGGGAGGCACAGAATCTGAGGCTTGCTCTAAGCTCTGAGCTGTCAGCACGGAGCCCAACATGGGGTTCAGACCCACAAACTGTGAGATCATGACCTGAGCCAAAGTCAGACGCCTAACCTACTGAGGCCCCCAGACACCCTTCCACAGACTTGAGGGAAAAACATGACACTTCCATTTCTACCCACGTGATCTGGGCATACCCCTTACTTAGCTTTAAGCCCTCTTCTCCATCCGTAAAAGTGGAAATTAAAATACTCACCACACAGCTTTGATGTGAAGATTGGAAATGACATTTATAAGGCAACTATGTGCCATGTGGGGCGGCTGACTGTTGTGTTCTTCTGCTTTTTCATCCAGCCCACAGACATAAATACAGGGCACCTTCTGTGTAGAGTACGCCAATAAAAAAAAAAAAAAATGAGTATGATTCTTACCCTCAGGAAGATCACAGTCTGAGGCAGAGAGGGAGGAGAGAGCAGAGAGCAAGCACATCTAAATAGTCACAAAAGAATGACCACGGCCGCTCATGCTGGCCTTCTGGATCAAGGGCTTTCAGAATGCTGTCTATTGAAAGTGGCCCCAGGAGCCTGGGTGGCTCAGTTGGTTAAGCGTCCGACTTCAGCTCAGGTCATGATCTCACGGTTTGTGGGTTCGAGCCCCGCGTTGGGCTCTATGCTGACAGCTAGCTCAGAGCCTGGAGCTGCTTCATATTCTGTGTCTCCCTCTCCCTCTGACCTTCCCCTGCTCATGCTGTCTCTCTCTCTCTCTCTCTCTCTCTCTCTCTCAGAAATAAATTTTTAAAAAAAAGAAGGAAAGAAAGAAAGTGGCCCAAGGTCAGGTATTACATGAATAAATGTTTATCCAAAAAACTCACCTAAATAGATCATCTGAATACTCACATACAGCAGGTGCGCCGTCATAACCAGTATTTTCTAAACATCAGCAGCCTACCTCCTTCATGGCCAAACCTGTACTGCCCAAGGTCTCGGGGCCACGCATCACATCCATCTGATAAGAGACGCCATGATAGGCTCACGGCTTTCTGCTTTTGTTACACCTGTTCCTTCACATCAGGAGAGCCTCGGGATCCTTCCAGGCAGGCCGACCACTGGCCAAAGTCTCCACCTGTCCACCGGCAATCCCACACCGGGCGCAGGGGATGGGGGGCCCTCAGTGGCACCGAGCTGCGGAGGACTCGGGGCCTCTGGAAGCCCAGACAGAGGCCTGCACCTGTTTCTAAGAATAGATGCCTTCCGGGACCTCAGTTTTGTTTTTTTGGAACACATCGCAGCCCGTGAGACTCCGAGGCAAGTAACAAGGCCAAATAAGTAGGCTCGTGGCAGTGAAGTGACAATCTCCTTGTCTAAGGCCCGGCTCTGAGGCCTCTCTTTCCCGAGCCCTGGCTTTAGAAGCGGGCCCTGGTGCAGGTGCGTGGCTCTGCACAGAGCCCGCCACCACTCTTCCTGCCCATCTGGGAACTCTGTTCTGCACTCAGCTCAAGGTCATTCAATAACTATTAAGGAAGCAGCGCTTTATAGCGTGGAATTATAACACGTATGCCCCAGGCATGTTTGTGATGCTCCCGTGTTGGTTCCATGACCAAAGATAGACTCGTTGGTGCCCCTTGATGATTAGGTGGAGGAAACCTGACAGTTCAAGCTTCAGAGTAAACGACCAAAAACGGTCAAGAAGAAAACTAAGGGGCAGGTCCTACTGAAGCTTGACTTGAATAGAATTCCTCAGACTGTACTTGAGAGGCCAAGTATAAGCTGTACGGGAAGATTTATATGCGACGTGAAACCCCAGAGCAGGACTTAATAACTGTTGGGGCGGCACAGCCTTCCCCTGGCGAGGCCGGCCAGCCCGGCCTCCTGCATCCACCCGCCGGGGAGCACCGGCAGCCGCCGCCCCTTGGAGGAGAGATCTTGGACTTTTCCTGGCATCCTGAGTGCCGGGCGCGGCTCGCGACTCCAGACACTACTTGAAAAGGGAAGGTTTCAGCTCCTGGCACCGTGGCCTTGCCTCTGCCCAAACTTCAGGGGTTATTTTTACTCGTTGAATGAGAAGGAGCCGGGCCTGCTCTCTGTCATGCCCCGAGCGGCTGCAGCCTTGGAGACCACAGAGCAAGATGAATGCCGTCGGAAGGAATGTGTTTATAGAAGGGGCAGCTTTTATCCCTCGGAGAGCAATGCGTTTTGACTTCTAACCTGGCATAAAGCTCCCATGTGGTGAGTCAGCAAGAAAAAAAATTATTCTCCTTTCATATAAATGGGGCTTTGATTGGCCCGTGGGAGACACCGGCTCTGCTCTGACATCAGACGCCACGCGTGATGAGCCAGTGTGGTCTCCGCAGCTTCCGGGACCGCCCGTGGCTCCCCTGGGGATCTGTCATGCCGGCTGCTCCCACGCCTGCATCGTCCTGGTCCCCTCCCCTGCCTCACCTGCCTCACCTCTGCAGGTACCTGCTCAGCCTACCTGTGCAAGAGGCGAAGGAGCCCTCTAGAGGGGGAGGGGGCGCTGCCCTGCCCTCCTATCTCACGCATCGCCGCTCCACAGTGTCCCTGAGGTTACGTAATCACCTGGACCAAGAACCTGGAAATCTCTGACATCAGAGCCAGAGGGACCCCTGACACCTTCACGCCCGCACTTGGGTTCCACGGTGAGAGCCCAGCGGGCAACATGGTGCCCCCGCCTCGCACCCCAGGTGAGACACAAAGCCCAGTCCAAGCTCATGTCCACACGTCGACGCCCCACTAAGCCACATTTCAAAACTTCCATCAGGATTTCCAGCTTTACGCCTTGTACGCCCACGTATGAGCTCGGCTGCAGTTCTTCCACTGAGCACTTACAAACGGTTCTTGAGGGATTGGAGAGCCCATTCTCATGCCCTTTGACTTCACTGATGCTCATTCCGGATGACACATTGTCGGGATGCTTTCCCCAGAGGCATCCTATATGTCAAGGCTGGGTGCGGGGGCCTGAGAAAGCACTGAGCGGCCGGTGGTTAGGCCTGGGGGAGCAGTCCCCTCACTGGAGGGCTACGGGGGGCCGGCCTTGTTCCCATGGCATCCCGGACCTTTGCAGTCCTTGCCAAAATGAGTTACCCTCATTTCCGACATGGAAATCTGCTTTCCAGATGGACATATGTCAAGCAGGAGCGACGTTATTTGCATCTGAGAGTGTCTTTTCAAACTATTCAATCATGTGGGTTGTAAGTAAATGATGAAATCACCGATCTGAGCAAGAAACTGTGGGGTTAAGAAGGACTTCTTTTTATGATACTTCCTCATTCACAAAAAAAAAAAAAAAAAAGTATTCTTTTTTTAGCAGTGATTGGGAGTTGTTTCTGTTACTTTTGTTATCATTTCGAAGAGTCTAGTTGGGAACAATGCTTCCAGAATGCCTGCCCGGCTGCTCCGAGCGCCATAACCCACTGCACCCACCACACTCACTCATTGAGAAAACAGCTGCAGTATCTCCAGGGCCTCGGGGGGGGGGCGGGGGGGGCTCCTCCTGCCACTGGGCAGTAGTGTGACTTTAGGTAGCAAAGCCACTAAGAACATCCATTTCCAAGTTAGCAAAGTGAGGACAGCCCAAAACCTTGCCGGGTAGAGGTCACCAGGCCCAGTCACTCTCCAGGTGCCTTGCTGCAGACACCTGTTGCTGCTCTGCTGCTATCGGTGCAGAATGTTTGATGATGCCACTGACCCACCGAGTTAAAGGAATCTCCAGGGAACTAATGATGTGTCTCTCGTCACTCAGAATGCTTAAGAAGGAGAAATGCACGACCTCTCACTGGCTGAGTGGCTGTGAGGAAACCCCCCACCTCCATCAGCTTTTGTTCTGCAAGATGGAACCATGAAGCTGTCATAGCGCTGGCGGTCGATGACGTCATCTCCGGTATCTGATAAATAATGGCAACCACCTATACTTGTCCCAGTGCGTGGCCTCCACCGTCTGCCGTGTGGCCTGTTTTGCCCCCCGTGGACTGCGTGGGCAGGCGCGGTATGGCGATTCTCTCACTGAGTCAGTCTCTGTTGGCTCTTCCTCAATATGTACCCTAAGTTCTCAGTGCTCCTTATGCCCCCTTATGTGGTGAGCCTCCTTGAGTGCATTTCTTCCAGAAGCTTCTCTCTTCTGGCCGCCACGCGTTCCACTCCCTCCCAGGGTAAATCTGGAGGAGATGGAAACACATATCTGAGTCTTTGATGGTAAATGACAGGAGGTGAAGAACCTCAGATTTGGGATTCCAGAACATGGAAAGGGCCGAAATTGACACTGAAAGTCAGGATCAAGCATTACAAGAATTTGAGTAAAAAGAATTAGTGGGAAGCAAAGCCAGACAGTGCCTCATGAGGAAAGAGCACTGCAAGGAGCCAGTGGAAGAGCCCAGAGAATGACTTTTCTGACATGCTCCCAGCCGGGTTCCGGAGGACATGCTGCAGATGAAGGATAAATGTGTCTGGGCCATTACTCAGGTCCCAGGTGTAGGGGAAGCCAGGTTCCAGGGGGTGGACCAGGACTGAGGGTCCTGGGTCTGAGGGGAAGGGGGGGGTAGTGTTAGGGTTCACTCGGAGCGGCCGCGGGCCACGTCCTGGATGTGTGGGGCTCTGGGAGGCCGCCTGCGTGTGCAAGCACCTCCTCCTCGGGAAGTTTCCACTCAGACGTGAATTGTGCGGTGGATTCCCCACTCCGCATGGAGGAAAGGCCACGCTGCACATTCCCGTTTCCCCGTGGGATGCCTGGGAATCCCTCCCTATAGCCTGTCCCTCCCCGCCTTGTGTAATTGTGGTCAGGAGTAATTATTGGATATTTCCTGCCCGGGAGGCCATCTGCTCTCATGCGGAGTCCTCCCGACTCCCTCCTTCTCCAGCTACAAGTCCTGGACACAGGCGTGCGGGCACTGAGACAGCTGAGCACCAAGAAAGTAAAGCTAGGGGTGGGGTCCCCCGGGGGACTCAGTCAGTTGAGCTTCCGGCTCTTGACTTGGCTCAGGTCATGGTCCCAGGGTCACGGGGTCTAGTTCAGAGTTGGGAACTGCTTGGGATTCTCTCTCTCTCCCTCTGCCCCTCCTGCTCACTCGCTCTCTATAAAAAAGAAGAAAAGAAAGTAAAGCTGAAGACTGATTGTGTGCATCCTCAAGTCCCGGGAGGGCGGGGGGGCTGTAATCAGGGTCACCCCACCCGCACCCCGTGTAGAGAACAACAGAAAGAGAGTCCCTGTTGTGAGGAAGGAAAGGACGCCTGGCCCCTTGCAGCCCCCGCCTGGGGATATGTGAGCTGCAGGCGACTCTGAGGGCCTTGTAAGTAGCACAAAGGCATGAAAACGGTGAATAAGCCTCATTTTGTGTGATCGTCTTTTTCGTGTCTCTAACAAGCTCATTTAAAAGACTCTTCAGGGGCGCCTGGGGGACTCAGTTGCTTGGGCATCCGGCTTCGGCTCAGGTCAGGATCTCACAGTTCCTGAGTTCGAGCCTTGTGTCGGGCTCTGTGCTGACAGCTCAGCCTGGAGCTGCTTCACATTCTGTGTCTCCCTCTCTCTCTGCCCCTCCACTGCCTGCTCGCTCTCGCTCTCTCTCTCTTTCTCTCTGTCAAAAATAAATAAATAAATAGATAAATGGATAAATAAATAAATAAATAAATAGAAGAGACTTTACAGGAAAAGTAAACTTAAAATATCTAACCTCACCTACCACTGGCTTGTTTTCTTAATGCTCGATTACTCTCCTAGCCAAGAATAATTTCCAAAATTAAATGGCAGTACTTGGGTGTGGAAGTGATGTGAGGATTATAATTTTACGACCGCCATTCAGTATGACGCCAGCCTTATGTAAAAATGAAATGATATTTCTGTTGAAATTGCATTTCAATTCTCTGGATAGTAAGGGTTTTAACTGTTGGATTTTCATCACCCCGTTTCAGTTAGACCTTGGGGCGTAATTCTAGACGATGTCAAGAGGACCGTACTATTAAGAGTCTTTAGAAACCGGACCTTTAATGCCTGATTCAGATATAATGAGAGTCGAAACGCCTCTTCCCAGAACGGGAGTGCAGGACCCGTGGCCGGTGGCGGGTAGTCCAGGCTAGTTCAGGGAGATCCTGAGAGGATGAGGGAGGAACTGAGGCCGCAGCCGCCTGTGCTTCAGCTGAGCACTCGTCTCGTTGGCCTGGATTTCTCACACAGGCCGTCGGGGGGCTTGTGACCCCGGACGAGGTGACACGGGGGCCGTGATCCTTCGTCCTGGTGCAGCCTCCGCAGGCACGTGGACACTGCTCCCCTGATCCCGGCTCACTGCCTCACACTTTATGTGCACCCCCTCCTCTGTCACAGTAACGCAGTGAGCCAGGCTGCTCCCTTCCCCCTTTCAGATAAGGAAACTGAGGCACGAGAGGTCCGCCTGCCCAGGGTCAACGGTGCCTGGCAGCACCCAGACATCCCAACCCCAGAGCTCATGCTGCAAACCACTGTCTTCTGCTGCCACGAAGCGAATGAAATGTTAGCTGTGTGCCCACTGCCCCCTCGCACCCCACCCCACGGAGAAACGCAAATGTAAGAAATGGGTTCCTTCTCTTCCAAGAAGTAAGCGTACAATTGCCATGGGAACCAGCAATTCCGCTCCTACCTACGTGCCCGGGAGAACTGAAAGCAGGGCCTCCGCCGTGGTGTGTAAACCCTGTTCCCAGCAGCGCTTTGCACAGTCCCCGAAAGGAGGGGACAACCCAGGAGTCCGCCAACACGAGCGGGGACGCAGAGGGTGGACATCCGCATGACAAGGCCGTTCCTCGGCCTTGCAGAAACGTGACGGGTGGACACACGGTGAGGATGAACCACGGAGGCAGCAAGCCCCACGGGACAAGCAGGCCACGGAGGACACGTGGCGTATGCTTGCGCTCACACAAATGTCCAGAGCAGGCACCTTCTCCAGAGAGAAAGGAACTCGAGGCTCCAGGGCCAGGCAGAGGGAAGAAGTGGGTGGCGTTTCTGTTGAGGACGTCGTTGTGCTGTTGGGTGTACAACATTGTGAATGTGCTTAGTGCCAACGAATGGTATGCCTGAAACGGTTAAACGGGTAAATTGTGTGTAATCCACAGTGTACTGTGATAATAAAGCCGGGCACCGGGGTGGCCCTGTCGGTTAAGCATCTGACTCTAGACGTCGGCTCAGGTCATGACTCCCGACATAAATTCGCTTAACACTGTACTCAGTGACTCAAGAACATCACTGGGTGAGTGGCTGGTGGACCACTCTGTGGTCCTCTCCTTGCTGCCTAGTGCATCCACTTAGCCTTCTTCCAGAACTCTACAATCCACAGGGTAGGGGACAACTAGCTTGTGTGCACCTTCACTAGGGTGAGATGCAACCAGTCACCTGGGGTGCAGAGAAGGCCAGAGGGACTTCTGGCCCGTCCGGCACTCGTTACACAGCCCCTGACCCCTCCATAGCCACGTCCCACATATACTTGGCTTTCATTCATAAGTGGTTCCAGAACAAGAGACATCTCACGATGCTCCAAGTATCCACAGCTCATTGATGAAAACCCAGAGAGAATGCTCGGTGTTGGCAGAGGAGCCAAGGGCTCCTTCCCAGAGTGGTTCTGTGCGTACCTGCTAGCTGTCCACAGGTCTGAAGTAACTGGTGGAGACACATCTCCTCAGTGGAGCAGGACCTTGGGTCCCTGAGTACGATCGATGACCAGTGGGTAGCGTGAACGTTCCCCTTCATAAGCCCCCAGCCACCCAGCGATCGTCCAGCCACCCAGCTTTGCTGTCCGTGCTGGAACAGCTCACTTTCTCTTCTGCCGAGCACTTTCTATGAAGTAATTGCAACTACCGTGTTGTGGGAAAGACAGGAGGTTTAAAGAGAATACTTTCGTCCATCGTGCACGGGTGCTCTCTGTGTGAAAGGCACATGGGATGTTAGTGTGTTGGGTGTAATGGCCGGGAAGGTGCCAGTTTCAATAGGAGATCTCTCTTTTCTGCCTTCTCTCTCCCGCTCCCTCTTCCCCCCTCCACCCCTCCCTCCCTCCCTCCTCCTCTCTCTCCCCTTCACCAGCCCTCACATTGCGTGAGAATGGGACACATTCCTCCTGTAGGGCTCTACTGCACCTCTTTAGACTTGGCGACTATATCAATTACATATACAACTCTGTTTATAATTAAAAATCTTCCCCATCAAACCGTTTCACTATGGACACTTTGGATCCAGATCTTTAATTCCACTTGAGGGATGTGGAATAAAATAGATCATAAGTGAGAACCCCAAACGAGTAAAAGGTCCTAGTGAACGTGAGGCTAAAATAAATGGAATGTACTTTTCCCTCCTATTATTTTAAATAACCTTCCTACTTTAGGGCAGTTTTAGATTTACACAAAAACTGTTCGGAAGGTACCGAGACTTCCCACCTACTCCCCCACCTTCCACCCCCAGTTCTCCTACGGTTGACATTCTTCATTAGGACGGTACGTTTATAACAACTGCTGCACCGATAGAGACCCTCCATGATTTTCTTAAGTGGAATCTGTCTTTGGGGATTTGTGGGATTGGGTAATGCAGATTGAAGGGGATTTTCAACAACCAACCCAGTACCTGGGAAAATGTGTGCAAGTTTCTTTGGCCCCTACGTGGCAAGTCGTGATGGTTCCCCCGCCCCCCAGCAGAGGCCCCAGAGGCCCTGTCTATAAGGAATTACCCAGGGGTGGGGGCGGGGAGAGCACTCTATTTGGACAGGCTCCAAGCCCAATGGGATTTAGCCAGCTAGAAGCTCTAGAAAATAGAATCATTTCATTTTCTCTGGAACGTCTCCGGTCCACATTAGCAAACCATCAGACACACTCACCCACCCCCTTCACGATGTCGAAAAAGATAGACTGAACATTTTTCATTAAATTCCACGAACGTCTTAAATGAAGCCATTCAAATTTTTAATGGAAATGACAATGTTGACCCTTTTATCCTGTAAGGAAGGACTTAAACAGGGTTTCCAACCCCCAATGATAAAGTAAAACCAACACTGATATTTAAGTGGTTGCTGTTCTGTACTGAGGATGGCAAACGTTTGCCTTCCGTCGTACGTTTAAACCATTGGACACGTCAAGTTGTGTGCCACAGAGAGATTACAGGGAAAAGTAAGTGTGCAGACGTCCTGCGGGCTGATGGCGTTTCAGCCAGGGCACAGCACTCTCTTGCGAGAGCCCGGGCTCCTCAGTCATGACTAATTCGGGCTTCTGCACAGCCTTACCATCCTTGGTCATGATGTCGCTCAGGGCCGGAGCCGGGCCTGCCAGCACCACAGCGCAGCCTTGTTAATATTACATGACAGGCAGAGACTTTTTGGAAAACCTCTCTGGTCCACTGTTTATACACCCCCATTGATATTTGTCTGAAGATAATTTTACAGTCTGTTTACTTACAACTGCGTCATTGGAGTCTTGGCTTCTGCCCAATACAGCTGGAGCAGGGAGGTGCCCCGTGCCGCCCGGGGGCCCCAGCCACCCCGTCGGCATCGTCAGCCGCCACTCGTGTCCGTGGCCTGAGCCCCTGCCTGAATGTTCAGGTCACCAATATCGACGGGCTTGCTTGGGGGAAAGCCATTTAGAAGGGAGCCTCACAGAGCGACCTTCTCCTTTCCCATTCCCGTTCCATGATGGATGGATATTTTTATAGCGGTAGACTGGCCAGCTGTTTTTTCACTTTTTCAGAACGCTGTAGGTGGCGTATTTCACAACCTTGGCAACGCAGACATTTGGGGAGTAAATCAGAAGTAGAAATATTGTCTCTGGACGGGACTGCCACTTGTAAAGCAGTGTGGCCGAAGCGGCAGCGCATCATGTGACCTGAGCCCCAGAGCAATTATACCAAGACCACGCGCTTTGCGGACACAGAGGAGAGGCCAGCTGTGTGCCTGGGGGCTGAAGACACTTAGAATAAGGCTCTCACGCGTGTTTTCAGATTCGTAAATTTATCTCTTCTTCTGAGTCCCGTATAAGACTCAACTAGCTAACGTCACATTTTAACGGCCCACTAATTTGAAAAGACGGGCTGATGTTTGGGGAAAGCAGCCTTGTCGGACACCCTGGGAAAACATCGAACAAACAAATGCAGGCCCCAGCCGAAGATGACGTCCCCAGGCCATACATGTTCTGAGGGCTTTGATGCTATTTTTAGAAAAGCTCACAAATCTGAGTCAAAAACCAGCTTTCTTTACTCACTCCTGCTTCCTTATCTCGTCCCTTCTTCATCTTGGCTGTTTCCATTAATATTTGCATTTCCTGCTTTAGGGCAAAAAAAGGCAAAGTGTGAAGTGTATTTATTTAAGTGCAACTAAAAATAATAAAATGCATCTCTGTTATAAGGACAAATTCAACCAGCCTATTAAAGTAATAGCAGGAGGGGCTCCTGGGGGATTCGGTCAGGTAAGCGTCCGACTTCGGCTCAGATCATGATGTCACTGTCCGTGGGTTTGAGCCCCGCGTCAGGCTCTGTACTGACAGCTCAGAGCCCGGATCCTCCTTCAGATTCTGTGGTCCCTCTCTCTCTGTCCCTCCCCCACTTGCATTCTCTCTCTCTCAAATATAAATATTTTAAAATTTTAACAGCAGCAAATATAAATCAGCAAAGGATGAGAGATACAATTTAGGGCCGTCACTGGCCTGAGAAACAAAGTAAAGAGAAGCATCATCCACTTGGTATAGTACCGGCTGTGTCCAGCCCGCAGGTGGGTCCAAGTGGAAAATCACGCAGCTCCCAGTGGGACCAGCAACCAAATTAATTTAGATTGATTTTTTTTAATCACTTTATTTGGGCCAAATCCATTTAAAAAAAAAATTTTTTTCCTCTTCTTCCTGGACTGTCTTGCTTAGGCCGTTTTATCAAGAGATCAACCACAGGCTCCAGCCGGTTTTCAGTTGTAGGAAGCTTCCTCGTTGGCAGGGAAGTCATAAGAGCGCATGGGCCATAAAGCAGCCACTGTCCACGGGTGTTCTGGTAGCTCGTGCAAAGGATGATTACGATCCAGGCGGGAGGAAAGAGAAGTGGGAGAGAGGAGCCAGGATGGTCACACACGCGTGCCAGCCCCTCACCTCACCGGGACCCCAGAAACTCTCGCGCCACAGACCATGAGTCTGGAGTTAACCCACTTGCCCAGAGTACCGGGGGAGAAAATGGATTCTTCCTGTACACACGCCCTCAAGCCTGTGAGGCTGGAAACCTGGCTGAGCAGCTCACGCTCCAGAAACAGCCCAGAGCCCCTCGCGGGCGTGATGGATCAGGGACAGATAGATTAATGCTGCCATTTGGGGCAAACCTGAGCTGTCCCGTCCCGGTGTGGCTAGGATGGAAGGAAATAATCTAGCTTTACCCATAATGGGGTTTGTTTGGGGTTTTTTTAGTGTTTATTTTATTTTTGAGAGAGAGACACACACAGAGGATGTGGGGGAGAGGAACAGAGCAGGGAGACACAGAATCCGAAGCAGCTCCCGGCTCCAAGCTGTTAGCACAGAGCCCGATGCGAGGCTCGAACCCACGAGCCGCGAGATCATGACCTGAGCCGAAGGTGGATGCTTAACCCACTGAGCCCCCCAGGAGCCCCCATAATGGGTTTTAAGTGGCCCTAAGGATTTGGCTGGCCCCAGACCTGCAGTCTCACCTATGTGACCCATTTGACTAATTTTCTTTCCCACAAGTTGACAGATAGCAGGGCTTAGTTCCAGCTGAGGTCTTGTGAAACCTTTGCATCTCCAGATGCCCATCATTCCTGGGGTGATGCAATCTGCTTTTGTGAAATATATGAAAATATTGGAACTTTGGGGAAATGCCTTAAATTCAGAGGGATTTGTCATGAAAATGTTCAAAAATGTAAATTCCCACACAACTCTCCTAATTTATTTTAATCGAATTATACTTGCGATCCGTGGTCTTCCTGCCAGGAATATGAGAGGCCGCCACCTGCTCCCTTCAGAGGGATGAACACGGCTTCAAGGCTGAGACGGGGGGATTTGCATGAGGCTGACTTTGGTCAAGGCTTCTGTCCCTTGATAATTGTACAAGCCCCTTCTGTAAGATGCTAGATTAAAATTCTTGATAACTTCGGTCATCGCCACAAGGCTTCGAGAATCTAATGTTCTTGAATTTGTTCCATCCTCATAATATATCCGATAACCATGTGTAGTAACCAGACAAATTCCCCCAAACACAAACGAGCTGCATTTCTAACCTTTGCCAGGGTTCGCGCACTGGCCGTTTCTGCAGCCTCATTAGCCACCCATGGAGTTATGACTTCCATTTTCATTCATTCACATAGTGCGTGTCCATTATATAACCTGATCGTATACACACTTTGTGTGTGACCAGCTTGTATGAGCAGAATAGGAGCGAAAGTTCCTGAGCTGACCAGATGTTGAAATAAGACATTAGATGTTTTCTGGACGTTAATTCATTCCGTGGCTTTTGAAACTTTGGTCAAAAGGAAATTTCTGTCCCTCTCCCACTGATACTGTACAAAATGGGGCTCCAGGCAGCTTTTCAAGTCCAAAGTCGATTACAAAATAATAATGGCAGGGGTGCCTGGGTGCCTCAGTCGGTTAAGCGTCCGACTCTTGATCTTAGCTCAAGTCATGATTTCATGGTTCGTGGGTGTGAGCCCCACATCAGGCTCTGTACTGACCACACGGAGCCTGCTTGGGATCTTCTCTCTGTCACTTTCTCCCTCTCTCTGCCCTCCTCCACTCACCCATGCACTCTCTCTCAAAATAAATAAAATTTTTTAAAAAAATGATACTAAGAAAAGTATCATTTCATAGATATTCAAAATTATAACCAAAAAGCAAAAAAACCCAGTCTTTTAAATATATATTATTTACAAGTTAGATTTCTGGGTTCTTGAATGTGATCCTTATTTATCAATGTTTATGTCAAAAACACACCAAAAAAACAGCATATTTACCATTAAGACCTATTGTATCATCTTCCAAAGGAGGAAATTATGATTCTC
Source organism: Hyaena hyaena (assembly GCF_003009895.1). Lineage (NCBI taxonomy): Eukaryota > Metazoa > Chordata > Mammalia > Carnivora > Hyaenidae > Hyaena > Hyaena hyaena. Next base: position 4,624,448 of record NW_024080654.1, read on the forward strand.
TCTGAACCTGCACTGTACCACTCATAGCCGATTCACTGAAAGAAGCCCCTGATTCTGCTTCAATAAGTAAGAGAAAAGAGCTGTTCAGAAAAATGAAGTGTTTCAAATGATTGACCCAGATCTCTGCCTCCTGTAGGGAATCTCACGTTCAAGTGCGCACATTCTGAGTCACTCGCTGAAGCCTGAGGGGTTCACCGCTTTGGCCAGCATTGCATTTTGGAAGTTTTAGCAGCGAGCTATTTAAAAGGAAAAACATAGTCTCACAAATAAACTTATATTTAAGAAAAAGAAGATGTCGCTCTTGGGGCCTCCAACGCCTCTTAACAGAAAACATCTGGTGCACTTCCTGAATTTTTCTAAGACCTTGAGAGCACGCCCACGCATTTCCAACTTCTTTCCTAACCATTGGGTTGGTTTAGCAGCGCTCCGTTTCGTAACAGACTATTCCATCCACGGTTGTTCGGTTTTGCCTTGTATCATAAACTTGTACCCATTTGTTTATCCCATCAACACAGCCCTGACCACCTCCCGTGAGTCAGGAGGAAGAGAAGCAGAGAGGAAGTTTGCAGGTAAAAGCATCATCAAAGCTAAAACCCAGTCTGTCCACGGGGGTGGGTTTGCTGCTGTTTAGTGTTGGTTTTGGCTTTACTCAAAGGAACCAAACCAACCCATTTTGGAACCAGACCAGCTCATTTTAGTGTGGCCCGCGTCCTTTAAAACGAAGAACAAAGTAAATGAAAGTAACAGGAAGTGCGGCCTGCGCCATTTCGCAAAGATGTCTGCCATGGAGACTCAAGGGGCCCTGACTGGACGCGTTCGAAGAGACGCCGGAGTTCCGTGGTGTGTCTGCCCGCCCGTGGGAACGGACACAAACAAAACCTATTTTTAAAAACGCTTCTTCAAAGTCCACGTTTTGTTTTAGGAAAACGCTCAGCTCTGCTACTTTCCAAGCAGCCCAGTTCAGAGCAGGCTGGACCTTGGCGCCTCACCTCACTGACCTGAAGATACTTGGCTCAGCCTCTTGGTCTGAAAGCCTGTAAACCATCTCTGAGAATCGGTTAGCGTGCACAGCAAAAAAGGACAAGGTAGCAAAACATACAATAATGATGTATTTCGGTTTCTCTTAATTAATCTAATTGCTTTTTTAAAGTTAAACTTTCTGGGTCAATGGAGCACCTCAGATCTGACGTGTACCTGCCAGACAGCTCTGCCCGTCGTGTAAAATGGACGACTCGTAAAGCCCGTATGTTTTCATCGTTCACGTATTCAGCAAGCACGTGTGCAAGGCCGTGGGGTGGTGGGAGAGGCAGATTCGCAGAGGCGTGGCGGCCACCCCGCAGAGGAGAGGGCAGGATGCTCTCTTAGCAGGGAAGCAGGGAGCTGGGCCACGAGGCAGTGGTGACGTCCCACGGCCGGGCCCTGGAACGCGCGCAGGTGACAAGAGCAATGCCCAGGGTGGAGGTCTGAGAGGCAGTTCCTCTTAAGGAGCAGAGAGAGATGCCCTGAAAGGGAAATGGAGACCACGCAGCAGAGGGAAGGGGCAGGCAGCAAAGACACCCCCCCCCCACCGTGAAGGCGGACTGGTGTGTGGGGTCATGTGCCTCAGGGAGGAAGGATGGAGTCAAGCCCACGGAGTCAAGCAAGGGGTTGAGAAGTGAAACAGGAAAGGCAGGCAGGAGGTGTGGACTGGAGGAATTCTAAAATCCCTATAAAATCCCAATGCAGCACATCATTTCAGAGATCAGACAGGGGGGCTGCACTTGGAAAACGGTCTTTGCTCAGAGAGCCAGCGGGGGCGACACGGGCAGACGGGAGGGCGGGACAGTGACAGAGCCTTTCGAGGACCAGGCACTGTGGGTGTCTGGGGTCTCGTGCGGGGGGGGGAGGATGCCCGCGAGGTGGTGTGGGGGGTTCCCACCCTCCACATCACCAGACCCGTGTGCTGGTCCCAGCCCTGTGCTCGGAGGCAGCAGCAACGGCTGGAGAAGTTAGCAAGTTCCAGTTGAATTAGTTTAGACCATTTGAAATCACCTCACTTTTCCCTTTAGTTTTTGGTTTCTGGAGTTTTGTTTTGTTTTGTGTTTTGTTTGTTATTGTTGTTTTAAGGAGGGAGATGTCTGGGTGGCTCAGTCAGTTAAGCTTAGGCTCAGGTCATGATCTCTCGGTCTGTGAGTTCGAGCCCCACGTCGGGCTCTGTGCTGGCAGCTGAGAGCCTGGAGCTGCTTCAGATTCTGTGTCTCCCTCTCTCTCTGCCCCTCCCCTGCTCATGCTCTGTCTGTCTCTGTCTCTCAAATATAAATAAGCATTAAAAATTAAGGGGAAAAAAGGAAAGGAAAGGAGACTTCAAGTTAGTGGATGTCCATGCCGATCACTGTGTCCCCAGAAAACTTCCCAGGAGCAAGCAGGTGCCGGCTTGTGGTCCTGGGCATGGACTTGGGAAGGCAGGCGGGCTGAAAAACTGCTAAAGAAACGGAAGCCCGTTCTTAGTTGGAAATCATTTTCCAGTGAATCACTACCAAAGAGGAAAAGCCATGCCAGCCTCTGCCTCCTGAATTCCTTCCTGAAGCATCAGATAGACACGTCCAAGAAAGCGCTACTGTTTTGCTTGACAAAGAGGAAGCTTTTGGCTCAAGAAATCACTGCTGAACTGAGCAGCTACTGGATCACTGACGGCGTTGCCCATAACTCCCAGATGTAAAGCAGATAGTGAGTGTCGTTCGTAGCCAGCAGCGCGTCTGTAATCAGAGAAACGCGCGAGAGGCTGCAACGGTGTGGACGTGGCTTCAATATTGTGGACGTGGCTTCCTTCGTCCGCACAGAATAGGGACCAGGGACTTGACATCTTGTGGTCCATATCTCCCGTTTCTCTTGTGTGTTCTTCTCCTTTCTGTATTCTTCCTGTGGACATACTTTTTCCCTCTGCTCCGTTTAGGGTTAGTACCCACTGGAGGGTCCGAGAACTCGCTGAAGGGGTGCCGGAGCCCTCAGCTGCTGCTGCTAATCCCACAGGGGCTCACGGGGCTCTTGCTGGTGGTGCTGGTCAGAGACGGCTGGTCCCGTAAGGCGGCAGCAGCCCAGACTCACCCAGCTGGCATGGGTAACCTTCCCAGTGTCCCCAACCTGCTGCACACCACGTGCAGAACAGGACCGACCAAGAAGGCCGTGACCATGACAGACAACAAGACAGCCACACACAGCACAAAGGGGAGCATCTTCCAAAGACCTAAGGGCCAGGCTTTCCGGGGGAACTTGTGAAGACGCTAGCCTCCAGCCGCGTGATGGTGGGGACCCTGTGCCGGTCGGCCCGCCTCAGCTCTGTATTCTGAGGCCCCCCCATAGCGGCCCCCTGTCACCCAGTGAACCGTGTGCATCTGGCCCTGGGCCACAGGGTCTTTGTGGGAGTACATCAGGAGCCAGCGTGTGCCTGGGAAGGTGGCTGTGTTGCGTTGTCGCCTCCTATTTTGTGGATGAAAACTGCTATTTCTTTTTCGGACAAGTGCCTTGGAGAAGAGTGAACATTCTGGAGGTTGTTTTTGCCCCACGTCATGAGAACAGCGCACAGCTGAGTCACTTCTCTGGAATGGGTGTTAATGTCATTTGGTTTCCTCCCGCCCAGGACCCCGGGTTTTATGTCTGGACAAATGAGCCATCCATATCTTTCCACCAGACTGAAAAAAGATCAATTTCTCGTGGTTTGTTGTTCTTTTTTTAATTGCGGATGTGTGTTCAGTGTTGATCCAAATAACCACTCTAGACCCAGGAGCCTTCGGAGGGAAGTCCAGGATGTCCAGATAGCCATCTGCTGTGTCAGACACGACGGTGGTTGCCAGCCCTTTGTTAGCGGGATTTAACCCTGATGGCGGACACGGACCTTCAGCTCACACATCCACTCTGTGGCCGAGGGCAGTCGCCGTCATCACACAGCTCTGCTCAGCAGCTCCAGAACCTTCACCAGTGCATGAGATATTATTACGTCTTCAAAATTTTTTAGCGTTTATTTATTTTTGAGAGAGAGAGATACAGAGAGACAGAGCACGAGCAGGGATGGGGCAGAAAGAGGGAGACAGAATCCGAAGCAGGCGCAAAGCTCTGAGCTGTCAGCACAGAACCTGACGTGGGGCTTGAACTCATGAACCACAAGATCATGACCTGAGCCAAAGTCAGATGCTTAACCTACTGACCTCCCAGGCGCCCCTAGATATTATTATTGATAATATCTTTGCAAAAAATACTCCATGGAACAGTTTTCAAACTGTTAGACACTTTTAATGATGTAAATAAGGAAGACTGAACTTGATCTGGTTTTACTGTCTGCCACGTAACCGTCCCCAGCATCAAACTTCAAGGGCAACGTGGAGTGTGCAAAATTCATGAACTAGAATATGGCCAGCCACTCACCACCACCCAGCCGCGCTACCAGATCCAGACCACTTGGGGCCTAAAGTTAGGTGATGTCTTTCTCTAGGAGTTGTTCCCAAGCTCCTAACTCCATGGGTTCGTAAGTAAATCTATGTTTAGATACCCTGACGTGCTTCTGACATCCTGGGGGGTCTTCGAGCTCTCGCACGAATGTAACTCGGTTGTTGGTGGACCACCGGCGTCTCCTCCTGCTGGGACGGCCGCACGCGGCCGGGGACTGCACTCCCCATGTGGACAATCTGGGCCCCTCCCTGGAAGCCGCCCGCTATGGGCTCCTGCGGCGTCTCCTCCTTGCCTCCTTACAGGGGGTTCTTTCATGCTTGCTCTTGGAAATGGCTCCCATTCTCTGTCCCCTATCGTCTCTACATCGTCCAATTAGAAGCCACTTGCACAACTTGTTAGTGTGTTCCCAACCACGGAGCTGCCAGCTCTGACATGGTCTCTTCCACCCTCCAGGGGAGTCCTGCCACCCCCCAGAAACAGCCCTGGCTGGGCACCTGGGGGCCCAGTCAGTTAAGTGTCCGACCCCTGACCTCGGCTCCGGTCATGATCTCACAGTTCGTGGGTTTGAGCCCAGCGTCAGGCTCTGTGCTGACAGCATGGAACCTGCTTGGGATTCTCTCTCTCCCTCTCTCTCTCTCTCTCTGTCCCTCCTATGTACTATCCACTCTCTCTCTCTCTTAAAATAAATAAATAAACATTTTTTTAAACCTTAAAAAAAAAAAAGAAATGGTGTTTCCTGTCTCGGGCTCCCCTTTGCCCCGACGGGCCTCTCCCTGAGGAACTTGTTCTTGCCAGAGGTGATTTTCCAGCAAATTCCATGTATCTGAAAACTCACTCTCTCAAAGATCCAGTGAACCCTTTGTTCAGGAAATACTTTACGATCCAATGTTCTTACCATGAAAACCTCCTCAAGCAATGAGAAGTGTGCTAACACGGTCTTCCCCCAACCGCAAGTGCGCATGGGCGCGAGAGCACAGTCATGGATGGGTCTGCCCCCCTCCCCCCCCCCGTGTCCCGATGTCTCCACCTGCACTCCGGCCCCCTTGCATACCTCTTGACCAGAGTTGCTAAAAAGTAACAGGAGTGACTTGCTGGAGTTTCACCTTCTCTTTCTGCTCCGTTCACTTTCTGGTGGGAGGGGAATTAATGACTCGTGAAATGGCCACAGGTGAGCAGCGTTGGGTTCAAGCAGAGAAGCAGGTTCTCAGATGATCACCCGGGGTCGTGACCGGCTCTGTTCTGTCGTGTCTGCATGAACCCCGGGCACACATCTGTTTGGCTTTGTCAACTTGGCCATTGCTTTTGGCCTCTTTGTAACCTCGTGAAGATCATTGAAAGAGATGATTCAAGGTCCCAAGTCATGTCCGTTACTCAAGGGGCGTTCTTGGGTCCTGCAACAGCGCCCTGGGGCACGGCTGGCAAAGCTGGGCACAGCCGCCTCTCCGAGCCGATACGGGAGCGGGCCCTGCCCGTGGAGGTGCCGTGGAAAGCTTTCCACACCGTTAACACTCTGCTCTAGAAATGCTGGTTGATCTTACAGCTTCGTCCCACATGGAGCAAATCCAGTAACTGGGTTTGTCTCCTGGAACTCTGTCTGCACTGGGTCTGGGTCTAACGGGCCCTTCACTATCTCTGTGTACTTAGAACACACACCTGTGGGCAAGTCAAAAGGGAAGGAGATTATAAAATAATTAATTACTGTTAGTTCAACTGCACCATGAAAAGAAAACTGTAATTTGATGCGCTCTTTAGACACCGTTGGAATTCTGCCGTGAACATTTTCATCAGAATTTTCCCCCTGGGAGGTTAGTTTCCGATGACAGCCGAGGGACCTGCCTTCTGTCCCATGGAAGGGGGTCATGGTCACCCAGAACAGCCGCAAAATCTGGGACGTAGCAAACCCGAAGTCGGAAGTGGGGCGGAGTCTTCCTCCCAAAAGCGTGACTGACTGCCACCCGGCGCCGGCCACGGGGACTGCACCGCGTCCCTCCTAACCGGCCTGCAGGAGGCAGGAGGGAAGGCGTCTTCTGTTGATACAGAGTGAAATTCTTCTTCTAAAAAGAAACATTCAGCTGGTGTTCAAAAGCTTCCTTTTATAGCTTTTCCCAGACAGGTGTTGGCAAACTCACCCCTTTCCTCCGTAACCTTTGCTCCTCCTGAGTACGGTAGTTGTGCACAATGGTTCCAGCATGTTCTGTTTATCGCTAACGTTGTCCTCAAAACAGCTTGGTTCAAAGATTACCAGAAGCAAGTCCCTGGGGGCGGGAGTCCTGGCATTCCAAAACCCTGGCCTCATTTCCTAGATCTTGACTTTGCGGATGAGATTTCTTTATCTGTCCATCCGACACGGTTTTGAGAAGGCTGGCGCCCCTCCCTCGAGTCTGGGTGCTCGGCTCTGGCTTTCGGGAACGCGGGGCGCCCGGAAAGCACTCCCCCGGCAGCGCATGCAGGTAGAGAGCCCCATCATCCGGCCTGGCGGATGATCAGCCATCCCGCGGGGCTGGAGCGGAGTGAGGGAGGGATCCCAGGCTATAGGTGACATGCTCTGGCATACAGGGGACAGACCCGAGGGCGATAGCTGCCCACAGTGTTAGGCACCAGCACTGGGCTCTGTAAAAAGTGGTCTAGAAGCAGAAAGCCTTTTCCCAGCACCGGTAGGTAAGGGATGCTGGTGTTGGGGACGTCACTCAGGCCACTTGGTGGGAGCGTCCCGCATCGCCATGCACTCAGGAGCCCTGAGCCCTGCCCGTGTGACTCAATGAAGCCACCATCTTCAGGGCGTACCCAGCCTTCTAGGGTAGGAGAGTGCGCACAGTGACGCTTTCTGTGACCACAGGGACCTCCGTCAGCCCCGACCTGCTCCGAGCCACGCTGCCTTTCCACAGCTTGATCTGAACTTAAATGCGTAACCATATCGGTTGTTTGAACTTGTCACTTCCAATGTGTCACAAAATGCGAATAAAACATACTTACTGCTCTTAAAACTTCTAATGACTTAATTTGGGTGGATTAGCTAGGGTTTCTTTTTTTTTTTTTACAATTTATTTATTTTTGAGACAGAGAGAGACAGAGCACGAGTGGGGAAGGGTCAGAGAGAGAGGGAGACACAGAATCCAAAACAGTCTCCAGGCTCTGAGCTGCCAGTATAGAACCCGACGCGGGGCTCAAACCCACGAACTGCAAGATCATGACCCAAGCCGAAGTCAGACGCTTAACCGACTAAGCCACCCAGGAGCCCCAGCTAGGGTTTCTTTTAAAAGGTGAGAGATGTCTCATTTTGTTAAAGGGAACAAAGTCATTTTCAGAAAATAAAATGTTGCAAGGGATCAAGAGAGCTGCCCCCAACTGCGTGGCGCTCTGGGCCGGTCTGCTCTGGGCTCTGCCCACACCGGCTCCCTGTGAACCGAGTGGTGGGGGGTTCAGGTCCCCCTGAGGGGCCTGGGACTCTCCAGGGACCAGATGTAAGGGCATCATCAGATCCAAAGCAACCAGAGTGAGCCAGTATGGCCGCCGCTGGAGTTTTTAAATCACCGGAATAAGGCCCCTGCCCCTTGGGAGTTTTCTTCTTTAACTCTTGGAAGTAAAAAACATCATAAATGCTGAAAATACAGACAATTCCATGCTGAAGCATTTCGCTGGGCCACAGTTCCCGTCCGCCTTGGGGAGGGCCACGCGGTCCTCTGTGCAGGGGAGCGAGGGAGCGCTCCTCGAGTTGTAAAGTAAGAGGAGGTCTTAGAGGCCGAACAGTCACGTGACAAACAGGAGCATAAAGGCCCCGAAGGTCCGCAGAGCTTGGGGTAAGACCTTCACCTCCCTGGGTTGTCCCCTCACCTGTCCCGTGTGAAAGTGAGATTTGTCCCCTGGCCCCCAAACCTGGCTGTGCATCCATCCAAGTTGCTTGGGAACCTTGTTAATTATATGGATTGAAGGGGGCGCCTGGAGGGCTCAGTCGGGGAAGCGTCCGATGCTTGGTTTCAACTCAAGTCATGATCTCACGATTTCATGAGTTCGAGCCCTGCGCCCAGCTCTGTGCCAGCAGCGTGGAGCTGGCTTGGGATTATCTCTCTCTCTTCCCTCCCCCCCATGCTGTCTCTGTCTCAAAATTATTTATTTATTTATTTATTTATTTATTTATTTATTTATACACATACGCATGGGCTTCTAGGCTCCTCCTCCCCATCCCAAAACTGGGGCTGGGCTGGAAATTCTTGAGGTTTGAGACTTCCCTTAATTGGTGCTTTGGCAGCCAGCCAAGACCTGTCCTGGGTCAGAGACCACACGGGGGTGACTTTCTCAAGCTCTGAAGCCCATCCCAGTCACCTGGGATCCTGTTACGACGCAGACCCAATTCGGTGGGCCTGGGGTGGGCTGAGCACGCGCCTTGCTGATGAGCTCCGGGTGAAGTGCTGCCGTGGCTCTCGGGACCTGCTCCAGTGCTCTTCAGAGAGCCTTCCAGACCTGATATTTCCGCCTTTGGGAAAGTGGGGGGTGCTTCTCAATGGAGAAGTGCAGACATGTAAATCCAGAAAGTGCTGTGATACTGGTCTCCTCTTGGATGACTGTCCCTCCCTGTGAGAATCGCACTGGAGAACGAGCCTGCTGTGCCTGTACCAGGAAGGCAGGCGCATTCCATGCGATATCTGAGACCAGAACATTCTTTTACCCAAAGGAAAATGCAGTCCATCCCATCGGTGAGCGATCTGGAGCCGAATTTCTCTTTAGTTTCTTGCGCAGTGGACACCACTATTCCTTCTCTGTGCACCCCGCCTCCACGGAAGTCCAAGGTGACACGTGGCTGTATCAGACATGGTCCTTTCAAGTCCCGCCTTTGGGCCAAGTGGCTGTGAGAGTTCCGGCCAGGCTAGAAGACAGGTCTGCCACTTGCTAATGAACTTAAGTGTAGTCTCATCATTTGACCCGGTAATCCTGTTCGCGGGTTTTTACAAAGACCTGTGTCCACCCAAGGAACCAGACATGAATGTCTGCAGCAGCTCAGCACGTGAGCCCCAAGGGCAGAGGCACCCAGACATCCTTCAGCCACGAACGGATACACACATTGTGGCGGGAGGCAGGGCAGAGGACTGCCGGGTGACGGAGATGCAACGCCACACACGCACACGGGCGGGCCAGCCTCCTCTGCCACGTGTGGGTGAAGAAAGCCGGACATGCCGCGGGATCCCACCTGCACCCGGAAGGGGGAGACCGAGGCTGGAGGGGCCCGGCGACTGCCACAGGCGAGGCACCCGGAGCGTGCCAGGGCCACACAGCCTCGCACCGACACGTGGGCTGCGCTGTAAATTTAGAAATAAGCCAGAATCTTAAAAACGTGGAAGTGGTAAATCACTTTCATGAAAATAGAAGTAACGTGAGTAGGTTAAAGTTGGGGAGGGAGGAGGAGAAGGCGATGGGCCCCTCCTCTGATAACGGGACATGGAACTCTCTCAAGCACATCCTGTGCAGGAACATTTCAAACAAAGATTAACGGAAGAAAACTCTGTGTTCCACGGCCAGGTGGAACCCTCTCTTACCCTTAGCCTTTTCCCTTTGTGGGCCAATTTTCTTCGTTTCATAAAAGACCAGCTCAATATAATGCCGGGGCGCCGGGTGCCTCAGTCGGTTGAGCGTCCAGCTTCGGCTCAGGTCACGATCTCACGGTTCGTGGGTTCAAGCCCTGTGTCGGGCTCTGTGCTGACAGCTCGGAGCCTGGAGCTGCCTCGGATTCTGTGTCTCCCTCTCTCTCTGCCCCTCCCCCGCTCTCTCTTTCTCTCTCTCTCTCAAAAATAGATATTTAAAAAAGACAATATGATGCCAACCTGGAGAATACTTTCTTTCACGTGACTGTGTTTAGCCTAACAGCAAACTAGATAGAACTGCTGGCCCTGCTTCTGGTCCGTCCCACGCGCCTGCAGGCCGGGTTGGACCCCAGCAGGGAGGCCGGCGCCTGGAGGTCCCGCACGCGGGTGTCCCCTTCCCCCCGCGTCTGCAGGCAGCGTCCCCGGGGCTGTTAGCCAACCTCGGGGCCGTGACAGAAACACACAGGCCCTGCCGCGAGTCACGTCACACTCAGCGAGGCCGAGGACACGATCTGAGGAGAGCGGAGCACGGCTGGCACACGGCGGTGGATGGTTCCGCTGAGGCCGCGAGCGCCTCGTGTTCTGGCTGTCACTGTCTGACACCGAAGTGTCACTCCTAAGGACAGAGGCCATTTGCTGCGGTAACTCTGAGCAGTAATACCGATTTCCACGTAATCGGCTGCACGGTTAGAGCATTTCCTGCCTGCGGACACCTCTGGCCCCACATCTGCTCTTCCAGCCCCATCCTGGCTGCTGTCTGGGCCCCGGGCCCTTGGCTCATCCACATCCAACTCCGCACCTCCTTGGAGGACAGGAGGCTGGAGAAACCAAGCCGGTGTGTTAGGCAAGCGGTCGCATTGAGGCAAATGAAATGTATTTATTGCTGCAATCAGGGGAAGGCCCTCCCAGAAGATCGGCTTCTCTGACATGTGCCAGGCATGCAGACTATAAAAAGCGTGGCCTCGCACTGGGGTAAGAGCCGCCGAGTGGGACGGCCCATGTGCTGCCTATTTTTAGAGGAAGGAGCAGAGTTTCCAGACACCCTGCCCCCATGGGTGGGGACCAGGCGGTGACCCTATGAACCATGGATCATTCTAGATACAACTGCACAGCAGCATCTCACGAGCACAGGTGATGCGCTGGCTGTGTCCTTTCCGAGGACTGGACATTGTGGAGGTCAGGGACCACTTCCAGTCTGGCCGCTCGGAGGCTGAGCATGGGACGGCCCTCCTCTCTGGCCCGTCACACTCCATGGCCCAGATTCCAGACTGGACTCCAGACCAGCCCTTCGTTTCTGCAGTTTCGGGGATTTTTTTCATCTCCCTGGCAGACATTTGTAAAAAGCACTTGACTGAGGCATTTTATAAGGGTCCCCTCCCCTTTCTTCCTTTCTGAAATATTAGTGACCTTATAAATTCACCTGTAAGGACATACTTAGAGGACTTGGTCGTATGCAACTTGTCTGTGAACTTCAGGCTTCTCTTCTTTTTTTTCTTTTTAATTTTTTTAACATTTATTTATTTTTGAGAGAGGGAGACAGAGCCCGAGTGGGGCAGGGACAGAGACAGAAAGGAAGACACAGAATCTGAAACAGGCTCCAGGCTCTGAGCTGTCAGCACAGAGCCGGATGCGGGGCTCGAACCCATGAACTGTGAGATCATGACCTGAGCCGAAGTCAGACACTTAAAAGACTGAGCCCCCTAGGCGCCCCCAGACTTGTCTTCTTAATGTGCTTTTACCAGACTCTTTGTTTGTTTTTAGGCTCATTTTGTCAAGGTGATATTTTACACACAATTCAGTGAATACTGACAACTGTGTGCCACTATATATAATTGTGATATAAGACGGGTCCGGGACCCCAAAAAGTCTGAGTCTGTTCCCTCCCTCCTCCTCCTCCTCCACCGACAGTGGTGTGGACTGGCTCCCACCTGCTCATCTTCTCTGAGGAACAGTCTGTTCAGATCTCCTTTCGATTGTCTCTGTCCCCGATCTGTGGGCATCCTGTCTGCGCTCTGGGTACGAGTTATGTGTCGGGTGTGTGTTCCGGAAATACATCGCCCAGTCTGCTCTTTATTTTGTGACAGCACCTTTACAACCAAGCCTTCCAGCATTTTCAACATTTTTCTTTTACGGTTCATGATCTCTGGGTCACGTCTAGAACAATTGTCTGATCCGAAGTCGCGAAGACTCTTCCCTGTGTTTTCCTGTAGAAGGTTAGAGTCTTAGCTCTACAACTCAGGTCTACGACCCTTTGTGACCACACCTTTGTTGGTGGAACGAGACAAGGGTCTGTTTCCTTCCACATGGATGTATTTGCTGTGCGGTCTGCCCCACATAGTTTTGGAGAACAGGAACCCAAGGCCAGGCCAGCTCTTCCTCACGAAGGTGGAACCCGTAATTTGGAATAGAACCCGGGGCAGGGCCGATGTCCTGTTGCGCTGAAGAAGCCGTGGACCAAGGGTGGTGGACTGACCACCACACGCCCACCGCTGCTGAGTGTGGCCGCACCGGCTCTGTCCTGTCCAGATACCTGCATGTCGTTATTATCTCGGAACAGGTCGGGAGTCGTCTGCCAGGGTCATCAAAGCCTTGCTGACAAGTTGTGCTGTTCCTCCCTAAGGACTGAGGCGAATTCTGAGCTGTACATGAAGGAATTATTTTCTTGGATCCTAAAAAGTAGCCCTCCCAGCTTCTGGGCCATTTGACGTATTTTCTAACGAGCTGGGACTCGGGCTGGAATCCCCAGAGGGTCATCAAGAGGGGCAGCTTCGGAAGGGCCGGGAAGGCGGGGAGCACATCGCCCGTGGCCGAGGAAGGGAGGGGTCCCCAGGGGACGGGAGAGGATGTGGGGTGTCTGCTCGGGGCCGCTGCCCATAAAAGGCGAGGCAGGAAGAGTCAACTTCAGAAAGAGAAGGGATTTCCTACTATTCACATGCCGGCCAGGAAGAGAAAAGCTTATTCTTACTCGATGGGGAAATACTGTACTATAAATTAAAAATCCTGATGTGCGCCGAAGCAGGGTTTTATCCTTGGAAACATTTCTCTTTCTCCTTCCCTGATAAAGGAAGCTTTTTTTTTACCCTCCTCCCCACAGAGAACTGTAAGGTTAATAAGCTGTGAATGGAAACAGGACCCCCACCCGCCTTGGGGTCGCGTGAGTGTGAGGCCGCCCTTCTCAGGCCCTCGTTAATCATCAGCGCTCCGGCTTCATGTCAGCGTCCGGGGGTCTGGCGTCAGCCCCCACATGCACGTAGCCCATTACATTCTGCCCTTTTCTCAGAAGAGAAAATTCCAAATTCAGGAAAGCTCAGTAAGAGCCTCAGGACTTTAAGTGTGTTCTGGCCGCAGCCGCGGTATTTGAGCAATGCGTAGTCAAGTCTGGACGCATTCTATCCGCCTTTTCAGACTTCAGTTCCTCCAACCCACCCTGGATCCCACACATGCCCCAGGAGCGATTTCAGGAAGGAGACGGGAAGAGCAGCCTGCCCTCCTCGCGGGGAGCAGAGTTGATCCTGGCCTGTGGCAGATCTCACTGACGCAGAAGACCAAGAAAATGTAGTTAGAAAATGTAGTTAGAAACAGTGCTTAACTAATGTAAATATTGGATTTTCCTCTGCCTGATGCAGCAAACACTCAGCTTTCCTTCTGAGACCCGAGTTCATGCTTGAGATTTTTATTAAAAGATACCTGCTTCTGTAAGAACGTCAGGGGGCAGGGAGGGTGGTGTTGTGCAGTGAACCTCACAATCTACTGTACAAAGAAACCCCCCGGGATGGTGATCCGTGAAGCCCTGGGAGGCTCTGGGCCGAGCCTGGGACTCTGCATTTCACTCGGGCTCCCGGCGGAGCTGGTGCAGGTCGAGGAGCTCGCTGTGAGCAGTGTCGATGTAACAGAACGCAGAAGCTTCAGAGCCGGTCCCCTCCCCTCCCCGACCTGACTGTGTGACAGCTGGCTCTTTCCAGAGCCTTGGTTGTCTCCTCTCAAACGGAGGTGACAGCTAGTGACACATTTCGCATGGGGATAAAATAAGATAAGCTGTTTTTTAAAGGGTTTTGGATTTGGGGGTGTTTTTTATTGGGTTTTTGTTTTTTGTTTTTTTCGTTTTTGTTTTTTTTGTTTTTGTTTTTTTGAGAGAAAGAGAATGAGCAGGGAAGGGGCAGAGAGAGAAGGAGAGAGCAAATCCCAAGCCGGCTCTGCACTGTCAGCGTAGAGCCCGACATGGGGGCTCGAACCCATGAACTGTGAGACCATGACTTGAGCCAAGATCAAGAGTCAGACGCTCAACTGACTGAGCCACCCAGGCAGCCCAATAAGCTGTTTTTTAAAACCTGTAACAGGGCCAGCTGGGGCGCTCAGTCGGTTGAGCATCCGACTTCGGCTCTGGTCATGATCTCCTGGTTCGTGAGTTCAACCCCCGCGTCAGGCTCGCAGCTGTCGGCGCAAAGCCCACGTCGGATCCTCTGTCCCCCTCTCTCTCTGTCCCACCCCTGCTTGCACTCCCTCAAAAATAAAAATGTTTTTAAAAAATTAAAAAGAAAATAAAACCTGTAACAGGCACTGCATCCCGTCACAATTTAATGGTGCTTTCTCCTGTGTCCTGCCTCCCAGCAAGTAACACATGGATAAGAATCAGATCGCCGGGCAGGACGGGGTCCTGGCACATGGTCCCACCACTCCTTTCCATGGCGTCTGCTGGCTTTTAAGAAATGTTCTGCAGGAATACTTTTATCAAGTATACTGCAGGGCTCCGAGGAGCCTCTGAGGTTTATGCAAAGACATTCAAACTAGACTCCTGCTCCTTCTGGGGTAATTTTTATTTTTAACATCACTTAGAACCAAAGGAAGACAAGAGATGGAAATAGGTTTTCCAACCGCGACTTTTCCACTGAGGATGGCACTTGAGGAAAATTAGCACAGAGGAAGATCCTTCTCATTAGCTGGTCATTCCAGCCGCTCCTTACAAACACACTAGACGCCCTGGCCGGCAGGATATCCTAGGGGAAGTCTCAGGCCTGATGACTAAAACATGCAGAGCAAGGTCCTTGACCTTGACGTCAATGTCCATTTAGCCCCAGCAGCGCAGGGTTTGCACTGTGGGCAAGAGCGAGGGTCCAGTCCCCGGGGACGAAGGTCTAATTCAGATTTTCTCCAGACTCTTCCTGGCCCTTCCCCAGGGCGGAAGCTGGATGGAATTTGTGAAATGTCCCATCTGTCAGAAGCTGAAGATAAACTCTTCAGAATGACACCATCCTTGCATCCACTACAATGGCTATAATTTTTAAAAAATGGAAAAGAGCAAGTTTTTAGCAAGGGAGTGGAGAAATCTGGAATCCTCACACAACGCTGCTGGGAATAGAAACGGTGCAGCCGCTGTGGGAAGCAGTCTGGAAGTTCCTCAGAAAGTTCCAGAAAATCCAGAAATTCCATTCCTCAGTCTCTATGCAGAAGAAACGAAAATGGGTCCTCACACAGAGAACTGTACGGGCACGTTGATGGTAGCGCTACTCACAACAGCCCCAAGGTGGGCACACCCTAAATGTCCATTAATGGATGCAATAGACAGACGGTGGTCTGTCCATACAATGAATATGATTCAGACGTGAAAGTGAATGGGGCACCGTAGGTGCTACCACATGGAAGAACCCAGAAATTTTATGGTAAGTGGAAGAAACCAGCCACAAAAGGTCACATATCACACATATGATCCCATATATTCAAAATACCCAGAATGCACAGGTCCCTTAAACACCAAGAGCAGATACCAGTACGGGTAGTGACCAGAGGCTGGGTAGGTGGGGAGAGCATCTGCTCAGTGGGTACGGGACTTCCTTCTGGGGCGATGGGAACGTTTTAGAACTAGATAGAACTGGTGGGTAGAGGATGTTGTGGATGTGCTGGAAGCCACTTTGAAATGGTGAGTTTTCTGTGATGGGAATTTCACGGCGATAGCCTGCTCTAGAAGAGGAAAGGCTCATTCCAAAAGCCAGACTTCCCATCCAAGAAACAAAGGCTGAAAAGAAGTTTACTGACAATGGCAGGAAAGTGAGTGCAAGACGTTGCTATCACTTTTCCCATCAAAGGGAACTGAGGAAAGGTTAACGAAGGCACGACAAGAATGTGGATTTTCATCACGAAGACGCACGTGTTACGCTGTGGTTCACGGCAGATGCCCCGCCTAGTTGGCGGCGTGCAGTGAGCCCCCCCAGACGGAGGAACTTTGTAGTCAGTAAAAATGACAGGCCTAATGAAGAACATTTTATCCCCCAAAGGCCGCTCACCGTGCAAGCCTCGCCATGAGTAGGGGCATTTGAGGGCTTGGGGCGTACCGCATAATCACAGGAAGGTGCTATTCTAACAGTGCAAACAAAAATGATTACAACTGGGAAAGATCCATAAAACTCAGAATCAAAGCATGTTCTGTCCCCAAACTTAGAGCAAGTGCAGCAGACTGAGAGCCCTGAACGTTAGCCTATGGTGAGCCCGGGGTTCGTGTGTTCAAGGTCGGGGCTACCCACCTCCCAGCACAGCCCCCCTCAGCAAGAAGGAGACAAGTAAGCGGCAACAGCCCCCCTTTCGCCGCATTCTTCAAAGATACAAACCTCCGTGGCTTCGCCACTGCCTACGCTGCTTGCACTCATCTGGGGTAGCTGGTGATTTCCGCCCTGACAGGCCCCCCCCGGAACACGTGGGAGGTAGAGCACAAGAACCCACCACCTCCAAGACCGACCTGGCCCAGAGGGAGCGTAAGGGGACTTCCCAAAACACCCTTCGTTGGAGGACGCAGGGGTCCCATCAACTGGATCTTCACCTCCATCCGTACCTTCCGCCTCAGAGAAATTCCTAACCGCTCCCCACACACCTGGGCCCCACGTCCACAGGCGTCGGCAGCGTAGGAGTGATAACGCACGTCAGAGGCGAGACCCCCACGGCCCCCGGCCAGGCGAATAATCTCCCATGGCATGGGCGGCCCCCATTCCGTGTATCACCATCTCCCGGTGAAGCCCGTGCCGCCCTCGGCAGGTGCACAAGTGTTGGAGTGTCTGCTCGCAGCAGTTTTGGGGATTCTCCCAGGAGGGAGTTGCTGGACGTGGGGCAGTCCTCTGCTTCATTCTTTGAGGACCACCATCCTGTCCCATGTCGGCCGCCGTTTACGCCCCCACCCACAGTGCCGAGAGCTCCGACCTCTCCCCGTCCTCACCAACACGTCGTTTTGTCTTTTTCTTAAATAATGGCTACCCACGTCCAGTGGCCATGGGCGTAGATTTCTATGGGCTTCAGACACCGTTAGTTTTTCTCTGTGTGTGCATGTAGTGTGTGGGTAGATGGGAGATTATCTGATCACTTCAACATCTGCGGATCGTTTTGATACCTGAGTGCAACATACATTTCCATCCTGTTCTGGGAAGTATATTGAGTGAAGATAAAATATTAGAAGTTTGTGTGGAATTTTCTTTTTCACTGAGACTTTTTTTATTTTTTAAAAAAGCCAGGTAAGGGGCGCCTGGGTGGCTCAGTCCGTTAAGCATCCAACTGCAACTCAGGCCATGATCTCACGGTCTGTGGGTTCGAGCCCTGTGTCGGGCTCTGTGCTGACAGCTCAGAGCCTGGAGCTGCTTCAGATTCTGTGTCTCCCCCTCTCTCTGCCCCTCCCCTGCTCATGCTCTGTCTTTGTCTCTCTCTCTCTCAAAAATAAGTAAATAAACCTTAAAAGTTTTTTTAAAAGCCGAGTAACTTGATTCTTTCACCCCAACCTAATGCCAGCATTTCACAATAACACGACATTGGTAATCTAGGATGGTTTTTTTCTCACATTTAACATGTTGTTTTTAACACCCTAGGCCTTCTTTCTCAGCCAGAAACCACTCTGTGGCCACGGCGGCAGGAGATGGAAGTTTACACGTCACCTTCTCTGAACACGACGGCTCTTTCAGAATGAAAAGCGCCGTTTCGAAAGCAGCGCTGGAAACTGCTTGCCTGTGGTTATTAACTGTGATTCGACTCTGTTGTCTCTGCAGGGCCAGCCAGGGCCAGTGGGCCCCCAGGGGTACACCGGGCCCCCAGGCCTCCAGGGATTCCCAGGGCTGCAGGGCCGCAAAGGCGACAAGGGCGAGAGAGGGTCGCCGGGATTCACAGGACCCAAAGGAGACGTGGTATGGTGACTTCTCTGTTCCCCCACTTTGTGACGGGCTGCGGGGGTACCATCCTGTGCACTAAGCTCCTTTGCCTTCCTTACAGGGAGCAAGAGGCGTCTCTGGATTTCCTGGTGCCGACGGAATTCCCGTAAGTGTTCTGGGAGATTAGGGCTTCAGAACATCGAGGGCACGCCAAGCAGTCAGAAACATTTCTGACCAGACTCCTGTCTTGTCTGTGACGAGGAGTAGGGTTCTCTGTGCAGACTTCTCCCCCGGAGTCCAGTCAGATTTTGCACAAATGGTTTCCTTTGTAAACGTTCTTCTGGACTTGGCTTCAGACTTGAGGTGACTGCGAAAACCGGGCGTTGTTTTATGATGAAGGTCTGGCGCGTTAGACGGGCTCCATAGGAACGAGTCCTGACATTTTGTTGGACTATGAAGCCGCCAGAGAATCAACTCCGCAGCCCAGATGGTGGGCGGGACGGCGCCCTCTGCTGGACGTCGGTGAAGCTCTCCAGTTCCCTGTGCTAAACTGCACATGAATGAGAAGAGGAAAAGACAGGGTTTGTCCGTGAGAAAATCTCAAAATGCAGTAAAATGTGTTTTTCTAACCTAGTTTACTTTACTTCTTGCGGCATAAAAAAAATAAACACAGCGGCCTGACTCACAGCCTTCTTCGCAAGGATCCGCCAGCCGATTTCCCAAGATCCCGGCCGCGGGGACAGACGTGTTTATCACACGTGCCTTCGCCTGCTGCTGAGGCCTGAGGACATCTGCTTCAGGAACCTCGCTCGTGTGCACACGTCTGAGCCCTTAGCCCACATGCCCACGGCCTCTGTCCCTGTGTTAGCACACGCGTGCACACATAACAGAGAGAGGCACTCCCAGGGCTGTGTGAGCGCCTGTACGAGGAAACAGAGGAGCCATCACAGAGAGGGCGTGCTTGTTCTTGAGTGCACCAGCCGCACACCCAGGAGGCCGTGCGGTGGTATAGGAAGGTGCTCAGGGCCACAGACAGGCCCCACGCAGACCTGAGACCTTCGTGACAGTGACCTGACCCCGACCGTCACCTGGATGGGGGCTTGCATGCAAAGGTTATGACACACAGCTGTGTGAACAAGTGAGGTAGTCACTTCCCCATTAGTCAGAATCTTCAGAAATTGGCAGGGTCAAAGAATCCAGAGATTTCCAGGGGTAAACAAGTAATAAAAGCATTTTCCTACCAGCCGCCTGCAGCTAACAACCTGTTCTTACCGCTTTCATAAGCTCTTGGGGCCGGCCGTTGGTTTTGTCTTCTGGAAGTCAAACTCTGAGTTTAAAAGGAGTGATGTGGAAAAATAGTATAGCTGCTCTGAGTCCCGTTTTGTTTTTCCACTTTATGCCCCTTTACTCTGAGGACCAAATAGTTCACACGTTGGAGAGGGCGTATCTTCACACGAGAGAGTGGTCACAGGAAGCATGGAACCAGTTTCCATGCTGCTGACGACAAACAGCCTCGCCCACTGACCGCAGGGCCCTGGAACTGCACACACGTGAACGGATGTGCCGCCTGCCACCGGGCTAGTTTTAGCCACTTAGAAGCCATATATAAAATGTGACGTGCAGTCAGATCCTAAGAGTTGTCTCCAGTTAGATGCTGAACACGAGACGGGCGGGTGGCTCAAGGTAATTGCAATTTTTCTTTGAAGAACAATCTCGAATTAATGTCCAACTAACACACAATGTCAAATGACTTAGATCAGTCGTAAGGGAGCAAAGAAGACCAACTGAAGACAGGTCATTCTGGAGAGGAGTGAAGAACCCGAGTTTCGAACACAGAAGGACACACAGACCGTGAGCAGAACGCCCTCCGGGCTTGTGTCTCAGACTGAATTTGAAGGATCAACGTTCAGAGACCCCTAAAAAAAAAGGCCTGTGCTTGGCTACAGTGCCACCAGCCAGAGCGACGACTGTGCTCTGTGACTTACAGGGGCGATGGGCCCGTCTCACCAGGGGGTTGACCGTTGAGTCTATGCTGACCTGACAGTCCTCCTTAAAGCAGTGGCTTTGACTGTCTAAAGGAGGGAGATGTACAGCAGAATGAAAATGCAACTCATATAAAATATCATTCAGGGTACAGGCACCCTGTGTAGGATTCGTTCATCTCTCCGGAAATGTCTCAAATTTCTCATCGTAAAGCTAAAAGGCATCCGGATAGGGCCTCAAAAAATCACTCTGGAGTGTATGCCTGGTCTGTTGTCAGCAAATATAAAGTTTTAAATCAATCAATAAGATGGCAGTTTTCAAAACATCTGCCTTGGGAAGAAGTAGCAAAATAAGCTGTGCTCTCATAGTCCGTCAGCTCGGCCTGACCCTCGTTATTCAAAAGACATTTGGATATCCCGCCTCCCCTCCCCTCACCCACCCCGACATCTCTGAACATCTTCAAATCTAAAAAGGACTGTCTCCCCCAGAAAGCAAATAAGAGGAAGTCAGTTTTTCTACATATGGCTAAGTCACGGATGAAATCCCATGACGGGGCAGGGCGGGGGTTGGGGGGTAAGTCTCCTTCCTGTGTTGCATGCGTTTATCTGTCAACTCACCCTCTACAATTCAGTTGAACACAAAAGACCGGGCCCCCTTACTGCCCATGAAAGACATAGCCACCTCCCAATGTCTTCTAGAAGTTGTAAATCTACCGTGACCTGTCCCTGCTAAAACACCTCCCAATAGACCAGCGGCAGGGGACTCCTAGACAGAGCCCACAGCAGACAGAACTTTGTCCTGAAGGCCGTTCTGCTGCTCAGAACTGTACCTAGGCGCCTTCGTTTACTTAATCTTTCATCCATTCATCTGCTGGCTTTGAGTTCTCTTTGCCCTTGGGTTCAGGCGGGGTGGGAAGATTTAGAAGTGGTTTATCACGCTCTTCGTGAGAACTCCTGACCGCGTGCTAGAAGGCTCACTGACTCTTCTCTCCCAGGGACACCCCGGGCAAGGTGGGCCCAGAGGACCACCTGGTCATGACGGCTGCAATGGGACCAGAGGAGACGCGGGCCGGCAGGGACCCATGGGCCCCGAGGGGTTCCTCGGCCCTCCTGTGAGTATGGGGCAGCACGTGCGCTGGGGTGCTGAGCTCCAGGAGCTGGGGGGGCCGGCCCTGTCCCGCGGACGGGTAGGGGACACGCGTGCCTTTCACGGGCCCATCCAGAAGGCCCTTTCAGAAATTGTGTCAGAGAGCCTTGCCGAAGAGGCGGGTTGCCTGCTGTGGCCCCCGCGGCCGGGGCGGGCGGTCAGGCTCAGCCCGGCTCCTGCACCCCAGGCTGGAGCTCCCTGTCCTTAGCCGGCGGTCAGGGAGCTCACGTTCCTGAGGACATCTAGGCATGAGGTTCCTGCATCCAGGGAGCTTCGTTGTCCAAATTCATTCTGTGAACGAGATAGAAAATAATACGTTCGGTTTATATCGTGCGATTTTACCAGTGTCCCGCATTTTCCCCCCGCGCCCCAGTTCAAGTCACAGGGAGGAACGGGGTAAGAGCAAAACTAGAATAAAAAGGCTTAATTAAAGCTTTTGACAGAATGCCCGTCAGTCCCCATCTTGTTAGGTTCTAGAATCCTCTGTGACGTGGGAACAGCGACATTCTCCTGCCCCGACGGGCACTTTTTTTTTTTTTTTTTAATGGAAAGTGTGCTTTTTTTTTTTTTTTTTTAACTGAAAAACTTTTGTATATCCGTCTATTTTGTAGACTGTTTTCAGGTCTTGGCAAAGAATCTTGCAATGTTTTTAGTTCTGTATGGCTGCCTTCTTGCCATCAAAATATTGCAAAGTCAGAGTTTTCCCAACATCTTGTTTGGTAAAACTTTTTCTTTAAGAAAACATTTCTAGGGCTGGGGAAGGACAGTCACACGTTCTTCCCTGTGGTTTCCCCTGACGTTGGTGGGTTTCTTACTCTCTCTGCCTCCCCAGTCCTCTCCCGCGGCTGTGTCTTTTTCAACTTGTCAATGAGGACATCACTTTCCAGTCTGCTCTAATATCATTGAACTATCATTATCAATAAATATAACCATCACTTTAAAATACTGATTTTATAGGGGCGCCTGGGTGGCTCAGTCGGTTAAGCATCCAGCTTCGCTCAGGTCATGATCTCACGGTCTGCGAGTGTGAGCCCCACGTCGGGCTCTGTGCTGACGGCTCGGAGCCTGGAACCTGTATCTCCCTCTCCCTCTGCTCCCCCCCCCCCTCACTTGTTCTCTGTGTCTTAAAAATAAAAATTTTTCAACACTGATTTTATATGCAGGCATTAAAAGACATTCATCCACATACAAGGTGCACACGTACTGAGTGTATTGTCACAATTGTACTCTCACAGAATGACCCAGCAGCTCTCCCAGAAACGATGCTTCAGAGCCTATGTGTTGATATCTTTAGTACCCTCGTGCCCAGGGAAAGACAAAATATATTATTACGAAGAGTAGTAACACGTTAGTATCCTGGGGGATTCGTTTACTCAGCACCCTTTTGGGCTTTTTAAAATAACCTGAGTCCTATAAAGTGTTTCCATTTTAACTTTGAAGGAAGATACTGTTGGGTAAATATGAAAGTGAAAGCCTCACCTGTGTGGCTGAATGGAGGACGGGTGTTCAGAGGAACCCAAATAAGGCGTAAGGACCGCGACACTGCGGTTACAGACAGCGTCTGATCACCCGCACGACTAGCGCTGCACTGAGTGTTCTCTGTGTTTTCTCTGTCCACCGCATCCCGTGCTACCATAGGGGCCCCAAGGACCCAAGGGGCAGAAAGGCGAGCCGTATGCGCTATCCAGTGCGGACCGCGACAAGTACCGGGTACGTTTGCTGATGTGGGGCTCGTGGCTGAGGGAGCGGGGTGAGTCCCGATGAATAAGAAAGCTTCCCCAGTACAGCTGAGCTGTCAGCAGGGGCCCCTGGGGGCAGAGCAGCCCAGCACCATGATGAAGCTAAAAATCACCGATTTCTATCCTGGGACGCCAGGGGGCTCAGTCGGTTAAGTGTCCAACTCTTGATTTCAGCTCAGGTCATGACCTCATGGTTTGTGGGTTCAAGCCCGCATGGGGCTCTGTGCTGACAGTGTGGAGCCTGCTTGGGATCCTCTCTCCCTCTCCTTCTCTCTCTCTCTCTTTCTCTCAAAATAAATAAACATTAAAAAAATCATCGATTTCCCAATGGGGTGACATTGACCTGTGGGCGCACCCTTTCCAGTCTGTATTCACGGTGCCCCAGATAAAGGGCAAGCCCCGGGCAGGGCTGATACAGTCTGTACAGTTGTTTCCAACGTTGTGATAAAATAACTAAATCTAAGGCCGGTAAACACCAGAGCTCTGAAAATTATTTTCTCTCAACTAGGGTGAACCTGGAGAGCCCGGGCTGGTTGGTTTCCAGGTAAGGTCTCTCTTCTTCAGAGCATGTTCCCAGCAGAACTTCAGGAACTCAGGGCTGCAAATACCAGCGGCCCGTTCCTAACAGCCTTCCCTGTTGCCCGTCCTCAGGGGCCTCCTGGCCGCCACGGGCCTGTGGGACAGATGGGCCCTGTTGGAGCTCCAGGAAGACCGGTAAGTAGCAGGTGCCAGGGCTCACTCGTGGGGGGCAGCCAGGGTGCCCCCTAGACACGCATTCTTCAGTCGCTGCGTGTGCAGGCTTCCCGACACAACTTGGATGTCCCTGGTCACTGCACAGGTGCCGAGACAAGTCAGGTCCTCTCTCGCGTGCGCTGTGCTGCTAGTAAGGTTGCAGAAGGAGGGCCTGAAACCGGTGGGCACCAGATCGCCACCAAGCACGTCCAGTGTGGAGGTGGTGCTGGCTGGAGGCCCTTCCAGTAGAGACGAGCTCTCTCGGCCCCACACCAGGCCAGCTAACCCAGGGCCTGTCATCGCTGGGCAAAGCACGTCAGAGTCCAACAGGTGGATGAGAGGAAATGGGCTCTGCCCGGGCGTGGCCATCCCGACAGGTGTCCCTCACTGGGGCGTGGCCATCCCGACAGGTGTCCCTCACTGGGGCGTGGCCATCTTCACAGGTGTCCCTCACCTGGGCGTGGCCGTTCCCACAGGTGTCCCTCACCTGGGCATAGCTATCCCCACAGGTGTCCCTCACCGGGGCATGGCCATCCTGACAGGTGCACCGCACCAGGGCATGGCCATCATTGCCAGTGAGATGTTAGACATCAGTTAACAAAATGGCCCCAGTGGCGGTCTGAAGGGGCTCCCTGTCCCTGCAACTCTAATGGCGGAGTGACTTGCACCAGCACAAATACAGGGGTGAAGGAGGGCTTGATGCAGGGAGTGAGAGGACGAGGAAAGAGAGATGTCGATGCCCATGACGCCCCAGACCACTTCCCCCACCGCCCGCCAGCCCGGCGCCCAGCTGCCCTCACCGGGTCTCTGCCTCTCGTTGCCCAGAAGTTTAACATCAAGACAGATGGGCCTTGAACAGCATTAGGGGAGACTCAGCTCCAGGTGAGAGAGAACTTCTCGCAGAAAACCGAAGAAATGAGGGACATGTGATGCCAGGTTCTGTGCTCCCCGCCGCATACAGCTGTCGGCCCGTTCACGGACACGCACCGCATGCAGAGGGGGTTGGTCTTTAAATACACAGTTTGGGGAAACTTGAAGAAATGGCCTGTCACCGCCATGTCCTGAGCTGACCCGACAGCCTCAGGTTCTTCTACAGGCCATTAACATCGCCCACACTGCCTGTACTTGAACACCAACCACCCTTCACATGCATGTCTAACACTCCATCCTGAGTGTAGCGTGAACACTGAGCACTTTGCACATAGACAGTGGTGTTTGCACATGGACGTTCAACCCAGCAGTTTGGGCCTGCAGATTAATTCTGTCATGAACATTTTCTGGCCCACCAGCAAAACGTGAGGGGAGGAGGTCAGGGGCGGCAGCGTCTGCGGCGACGGGGCCCGGGACCTTGCAAGGGGTCCGAGCAGGCAGGAGTTGGGGTCCGGGCGACCACAGAAGTCTGAACTCAGAGAAGCAAACCCAGAGCAGCTGTGGGTGGCCATCCGGCAGGTTCCGGGGTCCTCCGCCCTCCAGCCGCCCCTCCCCACCGGGACAGGAGGGCCGGAAACCTCTCCACCTACCACACGGCCTTCTCTACATCCACTGAGTGGCTTTCCCAGAGCTTTCCAGCAGGTGTGATGTGGGTCCCGGGATGAAGGAAACCGTTTACGAGGTTCTTTGTGTTTGCGCAGGGCCCACCCGGACCCCCTGGACCCAAAGGACAGCCGGTAAGTCCGTCTTGGGGGACGGGGCGCCCTTCCCGACCGCGGAACTACCCGGTGGGTTATGACGTAGCGTTTATTTCATGACGAAAACGATTTTGTAGGTCTTGAAGGCAAATTCTCCCCTTGCGCGCTGTTGTGTGGAAATCACACTGAGGAACGTCTGTGGGACCAGCTCTTGTGCGTCAGACCGTGGTTGTGCGCGAGAAAGGACAAAACGTGGTTGCATTTGGGGGGAGGGGAGCCAGCGGCATCCTTGCCCACATGTAACCAAGCCCTTTGTGCCGGAGATTGACACCAGCCCCCAGGGACCTAGTCTATGATTTTCAAGCCAGGCTTGAGCCCAAGGCTGTACTGTTCCCACGTGAGAAAGATGATTCAATTGGTTGAAGGACAGGAAAGTAGGCGGCTTCTCAGAACCTGTAGACAGAACTAGGGTTGGATGTCAGCGGGGAAAGCTGGGTAAACGTCTCAGACCAAGAGCAGGTAGGTGGTAAGGGGAGCGTGTGATCAGGCGTGACGTGCGTCAGAAGTGCTGGGCTGGGGTTGCCAGTGAGTAAGGACCATCCCGTGGCCTGGCGTGGCCAGGGACATCCCCCAGCCTGCACATTCCCATGCCTGCTCTACGGAAACCCCGACTCTGTGGCCTCGGAGGGCCCCCGGTGGCCACCACCCCCTCCTCTGCTCCCATCACCTCTGACCTGGCTTCCGGCTGGGGCTGGAGCTCGTTAAGGCTGCTGCCCCCACCGCTGGGCCCCCCACCATCTCGCGGCCACAGGCAGGGTGGGAACGGCCCGGAGCCAAGAGAAGCAGATGTAGGACGAGGCGGCCGAGCCCCAGGGTCGCCTCAGATCCCCGCGTGGCTGCAGCACACACTGCCCCCGCCGTCCACCAGGTCACTTCCTGGGGACTTGGACGGCCAGCTTTCGAGGCAGAGGGACAGCGGGGCCCCGGCAAGGCGCCTTCTGATCTGGCCCTGCCCAGCTGCCTTGCTGGGCTTTGATTTCCGCTCCCAGCCAGGTGGGAAAGGAGCAAAATAGCAAAAATTAATTAAGGGCTTTGTTTGTATTTTCGGAGAATATCTGGGCATCAGAGGGGGAGGGCGGGGTACTGCAGAGAGAAGGAGCAGAGAGGGCCCCAGGCCATCCTTTGTCTTGGTGGGACTGAGGGGACCCTGGGGAGCAAGCCGTGTTGTTTGCAGGCCAAAGAAAAGAGTGCTATTTCTAGAACATGAGTAAGTGTGCAGTGCAGCTGCTCCTGGACTTGGGGGTCAGGTCAGTTCTCGAGCACATGTTCCCCCCCCGCTCGTGACTCTAATGAGTACCTGTCAAGTCGGGCGCCCCCGCCAGAGTATCCCCAGCCCCTAAAGTCATGCAAAGGGTCGGGCTCATTTGTGGACTCGGGATTCTCTTACCAAAATGAGAAACGGCTGAGGCGGAAGGGAGACTGAATCCCGATCCTCAGATGCGGGATCCAGGGGGACTGGCTGCTTCCTGGGCCTGAGGACACGCTGAGACCCACATCTGTGGAGACGACAGGTGCCCTCCCAAGTCCAGGAGACCCGGGGTCAGGTCTGAGCTCTGCCACGTGCCAGCAGGGAGGCCTTGGCCCGGTGCCCGCGGCATCCGCCTTCGTCACACACTGCACAGGGTTAAACAGTCGCAGAGTGTTGGCTCATACAGCGGGTGCAGAATTAATGACATGGCACCTTCTAGAGCCTCGGGACGGGTGAGCAACAGGACATGTTTCAAAAAGCAATGCCAAAGCATTCCCGAGGGTGACAGAATGAAGTAGCTGCCCTGAGCCCACTGTTTTCAAGGCTTTGCTTAGAGCATAAAACACAGATCCCCTGAAAGCACATCTGTATCCAAGGATAGCACAGCAGTCTCCTGAGCCCCGTCGTTTCCTCACGCGCACGATACACCGCGAGGTGCCACTTCCCGTATCTCCTCTGGGACGAGCCTGCTCACATCCACACTGTGTGATCTCTGGGCTCAGCCTTTCATTATGTGGTTTATATGTGGAACTCGCAAAAGAAAAGACGTTAATTTTTTTTGCATCAAATAGTTTTGGAGAGGGGACGCCAGCGTATCACGCAAAGATAACTGTTCAGTATTTTGCAAGTAGATAGAGCTTACATCTCTTTTTCTAAGAAAAAAAAATATTTGTTTGTGATTAATGACTTTGCAAAACTTAGAAAAACCATTTCTCTTTTCAGGGCAACAGAGGACTTGGTTTTTATGGACAGAAGGGTGAGAAGGTAAGGACATAATTAATAGATTAAAGCGGAGGCCTGCTTAGCAATTCGGAAATAAATCATTTTGCTGACTGCTGCTCACGCAGTTGTCTTTTGACACGTGCACAGGAAATGACCGCTGTAAAGTGCCAGGCAAGGGGAAACGCTCCAGTATAGTGAGGGGCCACTAAGATGGCGGAAGCCACAGTCTAGGTTAGACCCTGTGTCTGCAGCACCCACAAAGTAAAGGCATTGCCCCGAGGTGTCTCCCAATGTGCAGACCTCGAGGTAATGGAGCAACTGAACGGGGACCCACAACACGGCGCCTGCTCAGGGACCAGGCAGCCCACCCCCACGGGCTCACAGGCAAGCAGGAAGACCGTGTGGGCGTCTGTCATCCCCTGCGTCACCAACACGAAAAGACCGAGCACTTTTGAGAGCATCCTTTGAGGCCACGCGTGTGAGATGCTCAATGCGGCAGGTGGCTCGCCACGGGCAGAGGCTCACCAACACATAACCGGTCACACTCACCACAAAACCTACTGGCCACCATGAGCTACGTCTGTGCTGGGGCCTCACTGTGAATTTTCATTTTGTTTTCCCATTGGGCTGTTTGACCGAACACACGCTGAGTGGAATCCGGTACTGCCCAGGTCCGAAGAGAAAGACTTTTTCTTTGTGCTAATACTGTAGAAAGAAGTTGACAAAGGCGAACGTTGAAAAATCCAAACCCATAAAAATGTAAGCACCTGTACAATAAAATATGACAAAATAGTAAAATAACATAAAAAGAAGAAAAGCCTGGGAAGAAATTACTGGGCAGAGGGAGAGTCGTCACTTTAGACGGGATGGAAATGAAGCAAATGTGCATAATCTCCAAAGAGTTGACTCAAATATTAATCAAGTAGCAAGGCTCTGATAGGTAAAGGGGAGATGATCAGAGTTAATCTCTAATTTTTAGAGTTAATGTTAGCAGCGATGTCATGTCACTTTGCTCCTGCTCACATTACATGACATCTGGGCTCACCTGTGTATTACGGAGCTTGCATGTGGAAATGCCAAGAAAAGACAATAGGTTTCTTTTTGTGTCAATTAGTTCCTGGTCGATGAAACCCCTTCTTAGA
Organism: Hyaena hyaena; assembly: GCF_003009895.1. NCBI lineage: Eukaryota > Metazoa > Chordata > Mammalia > Carnivora > Hyaenidae > Hyaena > Hyaena hyaena. The sequence continues at coordinate 4,653,178 of NW_024080654.1, forward strand.
CGAGAATCTTTGTCTAATTGTTGCAAATCAGTAGCTTCTAGCATCTGTGCACTGCATGAGAAGTGTCTCTTGCTAATGATAAAAATGCAAGTAAAGCTTGAGATATTCTGTTTATTGAAGAAGCTACTTTTTATTCTATAAAAACACCCTGACAAGTGTAGCTGGGGTAAAACTGGAGAGTCTCTCCTTTCTCAGGCATATTGTACACCTGGGTCCCAATCTTGGGACGCCGTAGAAGAAATACATTGATGTGAAGACATGTAGCCCTCGTACGGGCTCCATCATAAGGAACTGACCCCACAGAAGCAAACGTAACCCACACTCATGAACAACCTCAACACCGTTTATGAATAAATTGCAAATGGTTATGAACGCAAGGAGGACACAAGTGATGTTACGTTATGATCATTTATTTCATACAGTGATTGTAACAATACAAAATTGGGGTGCTTATGGTCGCTAATATACAAAAGTAGAGATGGCTGTAGTCGTGCTCTGGTTCACCCTTGATAGTGTCTTTCCAATGTAAAGATGACTGCTTTTGTGACACTGTTCACAGGGCGATATGGGACAGCCAGGACCCAATGGGATTCCATCAGACCTCCAGCACGCCATCATCGGGCCCATGAAGGAAATGTTCCACCCAGATCAATATAAGGTAAAGGGACTTCAGCATAGTTGACTGTGTTCCCAGTTGAACTAAAAAAAAAAAAAAAAAAAAAAAACAATCGCCAAGTGGGAGAGTCCTCTGCAGCCAGCTGGCCCATCATACACGAAGACACTGCCCACCTAGGTGCACTGGTCCATCATCTTAAAAAACCGTGACAAGTTTGAAACAACACGAGAATTCACGAAACAATCTCCGATCTATGGAGCTCTCCTGTGCAGGCCCAGGGTAAATGGTCCGGGTGTAGTTCGGAGCCAGGACGTGGGACAGTCTGAGCAAAATGTTGTATTTGGCAAAATAGACCTACTTTTCACCTTTGCTGAGCTGGAGCATCACGGCGGGCGTTCTCACACCAAAGTCAGTTTTCTGACTTTTATCATTTCTGTTAACATTTTGGTTGATTAGAAGTGTAGTCTTGGCATCTAAATCGAAATTAAGGGGTCCCTGGGAGGCTCAGTAGATTACGGGCCTGACTCTTGGTTTCAGCTCAGGTCATGATCTCACGGTTCGTGAGTTCAAGCCCCAAATCGGGCTCTGTGCTGACCGTGCGGAGCCTGCTTGGGATTCTGTGTCTCCCTCCCTCTCTGCCCCTCCCCTTCCTCTCTCTCTCTCTCTCTCTCTCTCAAATCAATAGACTTTAAAAAAATTTTTTTAAATTAACACCCTGTGGTAGCACTCACTTGCTCAGATGGGCCACCGGACCTTCCCAAAGGTCAGGGCTCCCTTGTGCCCGAGGGAGGCAGTCGATAACACTCAACCTCATATCGCTGCTGAATGGAGACCACTCCATCGGGTGAACGCCCCCGATTAGGTCAGACACAGACAGTGCCCAGGAACCAAAGTGAAAACCCCAAACGTGGAGTCTAATTCCGACTCTCAAGTACCAGTCCAGATGGGGTTTGGGTGCTCGGCCGTGGCTGGGAGAAGGCAGGCCTCAGGGACGAATCTCTCCGGGCAACAGCCACCTGACCGTTGACCCAAGTGGCTTGGGTGGCGGCTCGTGTGAGACGGAACGCCGGGGAAAGTGTGTCGGGTGCAGGCGGTTGTGAGCCCGCTGAGCTTAGAGCAGGATGTCCCTGGACGTCGAGGCAAGAAGGGGCCCCATCGAGTCATCGGGGGGGGTCCAGGCGGGACTCTGGCTCTTGCTGATGCCCTGACCGTCAGCCAGGTAGGGCCTCTGCCCAGTTTCAGGACAGGAGCCAAGGAGGGAGGGAGGCCAGAGCAGGTGTGATCGCTGCTGAGAGACGCACGCTTGTGCATCAGGTAGCCTTCAGCTTCTGCGACAAGATGGGCGGGGGCGGGGGCGCCAGGGCCCGGCCAGCCTCCAGGAGGCCGCTGCGAGTGACGGGGGTCCCGGTGCCGTCTCGGCAGCGATGGGGGAAAGAACCCGTGGCCACTGCATGTCTTGCACCATTTTAGACCAAGAGGAATGGGAAAAAGTGATCATGTAAAACTGACCCTGCGTATAATGAAGCCTGCTTTGCTTGGGGTCTTAATATGTCCCAAGTGTGTCTTCTCCCCTGAGGACCCCCCTAAGACTCTCTTATTCAAACGAACGCCATCGCTGGGGGCTCCTCCCGGGCACGCCCTTTGCCACCGAACGTCACCGTGGGCCCGCGCTGTGGGGAGGGGGGCACGTGGAGAGCAGACGCGGGCTGTGGGCGATGGGGGGGCTGCGAAGAGAGCAGACCGGCCCTCCCCGTCCTACCAGACGTGACTGGGGATTTAACCGATATTGGGAAAACCCAGAAGAAATCACACTTTTTTTTCTCTTGGGGTTTAAAGCTGCAAAAGGTAGGAGCTGTTTATTATGATTCACTCACAGTCACTGTTCACCGTCGCACGGATTACTTCTCTGCTATCGTAAACCCCCTCCGTCATTTCTGCTCTTGAATCAATGGCCTTTCTTACGCCTCGTTGTCTTCACAGGGCGAAAAGGGGAGTGAGGGGGAGCCGGGAAGAAAGGTAAGCTGCTCAGTAGCTTGGTTTCCTCTCGCTGGGGGCCCCCCACCCCGCCCCCACCCCCGGTGACCACGCATGGGGCTCTAGCAGCTCCACCTGTGACACCGGGCGGCGCTGTGACATTGCTTTTCAGAAAACAATTTTAGAATGTCTCCCTTTTTGCATAACACACACCAGCTAACCAGCACGTCCTGGGGTTCGTGAACTGAACGCTGGCACTTTAAGAGAGCAGGTGTGCAGGCGGAGGGCCCAGCGGGCTTGGCGGCGGCTCGGGTTCTGAGCCCAGCACGTCGTTGCTGTGCCATCTTCCGTCCTTGTCACCTCCCGGGCGTCACCCGCTGTGTGATGATGCCGGCAGTGTCCTGGATCGATGCTGTGACCCCATGTCATGCAGGGCTAGACTGGGGACCTGGGGAGTCCCAGGGGGCTAGAACCCCGAAGGGGTGAAGTGGGCGGGCCGCTGCCTCACCTCTCATCTCTCTTCTCTCCTAGGGCATCTCCTTGAAGGGAGAAGAAGGCGTCATGGGCTTCTCGGGCGCACGGGTAAGCGATGTGTCCCGTAGCTGCGGTTTGCTTTGCTTGTGTGTTAAGTAGACTCCAATCTTCAGAGCAGACGCGAGGTTCCCTGCAGGTGGAGCTGGAGGCACGGAGAAGCCCCACGTACCCTCCGCCTCACACGCACAGCCGCCCCACTGCCAGCGTCCCGGCCAGAGTGGCCCGCTGACCGTGGCGTGGACCCGCCGTCCCTCCTAGTAACTGATGTTGGAGTCTCTGTCTCCACTGCAGGCAGGCGGGGGCAGAGCACAGAGACATCTCCCCTGTGGGAACAGAAATGTAGACCGTCCCCAACACAAGAAGCTGATTCGTTTCCCCGAGGGTCCGACGCACCCCGAGCAGGACCGTGGGTGGGGTGCTGGGGCTCAGGGGGTGTCTCCCCCACGGACATTCAGCGCCCGTGGCTCCCATGCCCGAGGGCAGACCTCCGTCCTCAGAGCGTGCCCTCCGATGGCGCCTGTCCCTCTGTCCTCCCTCCATCGGCCAGAGCTCGGTCAGCTGCCACTCCTACCCGCAAGTGCGCTGGGAAATGTGGCCAGAGCCGTGGGCCAGAACAAAGGCAGAGTGGCCTTGTGATGGCCCTCTGGTAGCCACTGCCGCTAAAAAGACTCGCGTTAGAATCTTTGAAAATAGGAAGAGACCCCTGAGAAAGTTGGAGTGCGGCTCTTTCAATACCTTTACCGATTGGACCGTACCGTCCTTCTAGATTTCTCCGTATTTCTTTAGGCACTAGATGTGACGCATCGTATGAAAGTGTCCCTAAAATGACCCACCTCCTTCAGAAAATAAGAGGGTCTTCAGGTGGTTTTGATACTTCATAGTAAAGCATTTCACGTTAGCCCGCGTCAGGGGCCGTGACCGTGCCCTCCGGGAAGCGATGCCACAGGTTCTGAGGGGTCATCGCTTCTGTTTTCTGTCCCAACCCAGGGTGCGCCCGGCTTCGATGGCGAAAAAGGCTCAGCAGGACAAAAAGTAAGTTCAAGGCGCGTGTTTTCCTCACCACCATGCGTTAGAGATTATTCCACGCTAGCACGGGCGCGTCCACAGGGTCGTGGGAGCAGGCGACACGGCGTTTCAGGAAAAGGACGCGCCGTACATGCCTAACGAGCCCTCGCCGAGGTTCCAGCCGCTGCCGTGTGCAGCCGTCATGCCGCCACATGATGGGGACAAACCTCCCGGCACCCAGAGGCCAGGATTTCCATCATTCGGTCCCAGGAAGTGCAGAGACATAGACTTTTTAAAAATCAGTTCAGCCCCTGAATCATGACTCCGTGGAAGCCCGGGCACCACCCTGCGGGCAGCAGTGAGCCATGTGGACACCAGGATGTGGGGCTCATCAGCCTCCACGGGGAGCCCTCCCGCCCCCGCCCTTTGTCCGGGGACTTCAGATGCACTCGGCCTCCAGGGTTCGGCTTCCGACCGGCCCTGGCTCTAGACCCGGGCGCTGCTGACCCTCGGCTAACCCGCTCACAGCGGGACCAGCCTCGACCCCTTCCTGCCCGCAGCCTTGGCTCGTCTTACTCTTCCCGTTCCGGTCCTTTCATCCCAGACTCAGGCCGGGAAGCCGACACCAGGCTTTCCCTAATCGCAGCCATGTTCTCGTGACATTAGTAACTGACTCGGGTGCCCCCAAAGGCAGCGCTCCGGGAAGACGGCTGTCCAGGCTGACCCCAACCAAAGGCCACAAGGCCGAATTCCAGTGTGGGGAGTTCATTAATCAAGTGAAGAGACAGAGAACTGAGGCAAACATGAGCATCTACAAGGGATCCGTCTCCACCGCCCGCAGAACCGAAGTGCTGTATTCATACTTTCATTGCCTGCCGCGTGCCAGGGAGTCATAATTCTGGGTTTTTCCTACACCCGGCACTCGGGAGCTACGTAGGGTTTTTTTCAATGTGGTCGGTTACAGCTGCCCCTGGAACTCGCTGTTTATGTGAGACAAGACGCCGGGCTAGACACCGACCACCTGGGGCCTCTAACTGCTGCGGCCACATGTTAGCATCGAAGGCCCACATCTTCCAGGGGAGGACGGGGACACTTCCGGCCAAGTGGGACGTCTCTGCGGAGAGACAGTTTACTCAACCATACAAATAGGAAGTGCCCGGGACGCATACAAATGGTGGAGTCCCTGCTCGTGAGACTGCACGGTGGGCACTGAACATCATCTCACTTGACAAGATAATTCCTCCTTGACTGCACAGCCCTTGCCTCCCCCCCAAAACACAAAGACAACTCTTTAGAGTTGTTTCGACTCTTGGTGTGCCTGACAGTTGGGTTCCGCTGCCTGTGGTCTTACGTGAACCTAAGCACAAATTTCTCCCATTCCTCTGCTGAGTTCTACATAATACGCAGCCCACCCCCACCCCCCAGTCCGTTCACCAGCTGCTGAGAACTCACAGGGAAACTTCTAGATCACTGTTTTGGCTCTTGGGGTTCCCGCAGCCAATAGAGAGATGCATAGACAGAGAGAGCCAGTCGTGAGCGTCACCCTGAGCACTCCTCAGTGTCGCCCTTTCCCCTGCGGTTTTCAGTGGTAACTGGCTCATTCCACACCTTTGCTCAGACACATTTCGAAAATGCTGGTGCTGTCGTGGCGTGGTACGCACCTCCTACCGGGGCGCCCACCACTGCTCAGTGCTGACGCCACACCCAGCCGGACGACGCTCAGGCGCGTAGAACGAGGACGACATGCACGTTTGGCAGCGTCCAGCAGGCGTCAGGGCTGAGTTGTCACGTGGGCACACGCAGCTGAGAACCGAGCGCCTGTTGCCGGCTCCGCCCGTTGGCAAGCTCCCTGAGGATGCCTCGCCTATCTCAAGAGATGGCCTCCAAGGAGGAGATCAGGGACATCGGAGAAATTAGCCTTCACTGCTGAGTCTCTAGCTCTACCTAGTGTGAAAGGAAGCCCGTTCACATCACAGGCCTGCCATGAAAAGCACAAAATTAACCCCATCGTTGCTTATGCTAAACACAGAACATCCAGCATATGAGCCCCAGCATTCCAGAATATCCTGGAAAACAGCCAGACTGTGCATGTTTTATACCACTGATACCTGGTATTCTGAATTTGGGGCCTCACATTCATAATGTTGGCAAGAGGGAATGAATTTCTAGGTTTTTTAAAAAACTTTACATATATATCCAGCCATGATGTGGCTCATGAGAGTAATTCTCTTCCAATAAACATTCAAGAGAATTAGAAAGCAGCGCTGGGCACCTTTAAATGAAGAGAAGAATTCTAAATTGAGGTGCATTCATTAATGCTTCTTTTTGGTGCTCACTAAAATTTTTCAAAATCCCTCTTGGGGGAGGTTTGAATCGATGGATCAATCATAGAATCACTGAAGTGGGGCACCCGGCCCCCGTGCCTCCTGAAGTGACAGAGTAGGAAGGACACAACACGCCCTGTGAACAGTTCTTGCTCAGAAGGTGCCCTTGAGCCCCGGGAAGCCAGTAGATAGAATCGCTGCTGTAGAGGGACCACACGTCATCCACACCACAAGGAAGACTGGACTGCTTCCACCAGTGGTACCAATTTCCTCAACAGCAACGATGACAAAAGTTACCAAAAAAGTAGAAAGGAGAAGGAACCTATTAAGAATTACGAGGCTGGGGGCGCCTGGGTGGCTTAGTCGGTTAAGCGTCTGACTTTCGCTTAGGTCATGATCTCGCGGTTCTTGGGTTCGAGCCCCGCGTCGGGCTCTGTGCTGACTGCCAGCTCAGAGCCTGGAGCCTGTTTCAGTCTGTGAGTCTCCCTCTCTCTCTGACCCTCCCCTGCTCACGCTCTCTCTCTCTCTCTCTCTCTCTCTCTCCTAGAAATAAATAAAAACATTTAAAAACATTAAAAAAAAAAAAAAGAATTACGAGGCTGGGGCGCCTGGGTTAAGTCGGTTCAGCATCCAACTTTGGCTAAGGTCATGATCTCATAGTCCATGAATTCGACCCCCACGTCGGGCTCTGTGCTGACAGCTCAGAGCCTGGAGCTGCTTCGGATTCTGTGTCTCCCTCTCTCTGCCCCTTCTCTGCTCATGCTCTAACTCTAAAATATAAGTATTTTAAAAATACTTTTTAAATATAAGTATTTTAAAAAGTTTTTAAATAATTATGAGGCTTAAGAGACCTATCAGCTACATGTCACATTTAGACTTTGTGACCACAATCAGGGAAAACTGGGCACAGAGTGGGTAGTGGGTAATTTTAATGAACTGTTGTTAGTTTTATCAGCCATAATAATGGTATTGTGGTCACTTCTTAACATTCTATATTAGAGGTGAAAATAAGCACTGAACATCTTTCCTACAGGGAAGCAAAGGACTGGATGGTTATCAAGGGCCCGATGGACCCCCAGGACCCAAGGTGAGCTCACTTTTCCTCTGGCTGGAGGTCTGATCTCTTGCCATTCACCCCATCGGAGGAGGCATCCTCTGTCTTGTGTAATACTAGCTACACAAACACACAACACCCCACACTGGACGGATGAGATAGACATGGATTTATCGGTCATGCGTCCGGGCCACACGGCCTTGCACGCCACGCAAGGGCACATGGAGGCCACACTCAGGACCTGCACCCAGGAGCAGAGTGGAGCAGTGAGGCCGTGGGGACAGGCTCTGCAGTAACAGGAGGGGGAGGTACTCCCTGTTCCCAGGGGGGGATCTGATGCGCTTGTTTGAAGAAAGGGCTGGCAGGGAGGTGAGGCCCAGTAGGTTGGGGATCAGGTGGGCTGCGGGGAACCAGGTGACGGGGACCCAGCCAGGCAAGGAGACTTTCCTGCTGGTGGGAGCGGCTCTAGTGAGGACAGGGGAGTTCAGCGGTTAGGCCTTCGGGGGGGGCGGCCGGGAGGCTCAAGGACACGAAGGCAGCACTTGAAAGTTTCCGTCTCACAATCCAGATCAGGGCATAGTCGCATCGCACCCAGCTTGGGTGTGGCGCAAGCTGGTAGTAGATGGGTGGCTGGGGCACACGCAGGAGTCGTCTACACTGCAGAAAGTCGTCCCTGCCACTTGCGGTGTTAAACAAGGACTCCAAAGCGAGGCCGGTGCCTGCCCGCCCTGTTGCCCGCTGGTGCGTCTGGCTGGCGGCTGGAATGCCCGGGCACCCCGCAGCCAAGCGGAGATGGCGCCCCAGCCCAAGGTCCACATTCAGCTTCATGCCCTGGAAGGAGGCGTCGTTTCCAAAACTCCAAAAGGCGGGTCTCACATCCTCCCGTCTTCCTCTTTCCTTCCTCCAGGGAGAAGTGGGTGACCGCGGCCCCCCAGGCGCACCTGCATACTCGCCTCACCCCTCCCTGGCCAAAGGTGTGTATGTGATTTCCCCTGCGTGTTTACATCCCACAGGCTTCTCTTCTGTTTCGGATGCAGAGTCATAAACGGGCAAGAAAGGTTTTCTAAGTAAAACAAGGCAAAGCGAAACAAAAGATGTTTAGAACATAACCTGTGGAGAACATCAGTCTAGTGTACAACTTCCCTCAAATGCTTAAATGTGGCGCCACGGAGAGGCGCGCCTTCGCCGGTGCCTGAGCGCCCTCTGCTGGGCGAGCCCTGCCTCCTGCATGCGTTGTGCAGATTCTGGCTTCGCCACCTGTAAAGTCACTGGAGAAACCCAGTCCTTGGGCACATTCCGCCTCCCTGGCGGGAATCCCTGCCGCCCTCTCTGGCTTCTGCCCCACGGGCACCCAGATGCTGACGCCCCCTGCTGGCCAGTCTGAAGCCTGAACTTGGCCATCCATAATCTCTAAACAGCCACCTCCTTTTAAGGGGGGGAAGGGTTTGGCGGGTGTCTTAGCCAACGCCCATCTCGTGACTTCACTCAGCCTCCCAGCTCGGCAGGATCGGTACCAAAAGACGTCTAGTTCTGTGATAAGAACAGTAGGCTCAGAACCTTTTTGGATGTGAGTCCTTCTAGGTTAAAAAAATAGTTGCCGGCACCCTTCTGAGTAACCCCACGTGTATTTACTTACGGGGGATTTATCCGTGTTGTGCAAAGCTCCAGGGATTTCAGCCGTTGTGGGCCACTGCTGTGTGCCCTGTTTCTAGAACAGCACCAGGCAGAGAGGAGGCTACCTGAGCGGCTGAACAGCACATGTGCTAAATTGTACACGTCAGGAAGGGATTTTAAAGGGTGAGGTGTTTTATCTAAAGATGGTCTGACGTTTTCTTCCTGCGCCCGGTGTGTGTCCGCGGGTCGAGGGCTCCCTCCCCTGCTTGGTGCCGACCGTCTGTCAGGTTAAGAACAGCCTTTGCACGTGCTCACCTGTTGTTGGTGAGAACTTACACTGGCACAGGGCTGAGGACATCCTGGCCGAGCCCCCGGGGGAGTTCTGTGCAGGGCGGTGTTGGAAAAACACCGCTGGTCCCCCTCCCCAAGTACAGCTGCACGTGGCGTTCTTGCAAATGAACACATCCCGGTAAATGGGTATATTTCGAACTCCTGCTCAACACCTCGCCCTCCCTGCACGGCTGGCACTCCTGGGGTTCGTGGGGGGTCCGTGGGGTGTCAGTGGGGTTCATGAGGGGTCCGTGGGGTACGTGGGGTGTCCACGGACTCCAACACGCCTCCCAGGACAGAAACCCCAGGAAAAGGAACAGGAAGGTGACATACTTTCTGTGATTCTGGTGAAATGCAAATACTGTCCTTGAGGCTTTGGGAACATAATTTTTTAAATTAACGTTGGCGATTTTTCAAAAACATTCACTGCGCGAGCACGCGGAGCTGATCCAGCTCCCCCCACCCCCAGCTGCCCACCACCCTGTATTTCTGAAACCACACTGGGAAGGTGATGGTCTTAAAGTGGTGAGCTGGCAGGCGAGGGCTCCTGGGCACCACAGGCTGACGAGCGGGTTCCCTCAGGGAAGAGAGGAAAATAAATACCTTCACCAAGTAGCCTCGCAGGAGCTGTCGGGATCCAAAAGGGCAGGGGGGACTTGTATTTTTTTCTTCTTCTTCTTCTAATGGTTGCAAGGTAACTAAAACAAGTAATCTTGCTCTTCTTCCAAACAAATGGGAGCATCCGTGGTTTTCCCTTTAATCTCGTCTCTTATTCAGCCCTAATGGCTGGCATCTACGCAGTGCTGGCCGGAGCACGGGCAAGGGTCTAAGTTTGTTAGACCCTCATCCTTGATGATGGATTTACTTTTCCTAACTGGCCCTTGAGATGTGCCTGATGTTAGTCCTGTTTTGCTGGCGGAGACCTTGAAGCACAGGAAATTAAGTAACTTGCCCAAGGTCACTATAAGTGAGTGGGGGAGCAGGCTTCAGCCGCCGGCCCCCCGTGTGCGATCCCAGCATGCCTCCCCCACCCCCCTCCGCAGGGATGTACACAGGCACACAGGCATCCTTAATTCAAGGGCTTGCTTTTGAGATTTTAAAAAAAAAAAAGTAAAGAGGGCTTTCCTGACAATTGTTAACACCTATGTGGTAAAACATCATATTGTCTTGTCTTTTCTCTCATCTTTCCCAACTGTGTTCAGGAAAAACAGTGTGTTGCACAGTAAAGCATTGCCGTTTACCTGCAGAGAGCACGGCGAAGCCACTTTGTGTGTTTGTTTTGGGATAGGGTTTGTGAGAGCGCTCGCATATGCTGTCCCCCCGCAGACAGCCGGGAAGAGCGGATCTGCGGGGAGCTGGGGCTCTGGGGACCAGGGGCCTCACGCAGGAAGCCACCCTCCTCGCCTCCTGGCCTTCGTGCATGGAGCCTGGTGCACGGGGGTCCCGGTACTGTGGCTTCCCTCTTCGTTCCCACTCCAGACCCGGCTGCCCGTCCAGCCCGCTTCCCCGTTCACGGTCCCGCTCTCCCGCCCGAGCCCGGCGCGCCCGGCCCGCTGCTTTCCACTGGCTGATCTCCTCTCCGGATGCCCTCCCGCCACCGCCCTCCCCCTCCCGTCTCCCGGCCCCGTCAAAGTGCACCTGCATCCCACTGTCGGGCTGCCGAGTGCCCGTGGCCACGAGGCCTCGCGTGTCTGTAAAAGTGGGGCTACCTCACTCCCCACCCCACGGTTTATGGGAATCGGGAGAGGATTAAACACGGAGCCCAGTGCACACAGCAAGAGCTCCGAAGTGCTGCCTCCTCCCAGGATTTTTATTCTCTATCTTCCCTCAATGTCCGATTTCTCCCCGAAAGAATCTCTCCCCCTTTTGAAACGGAGATCTGTAACTTGCTGGCATCCTCTGCCTCCCTATTGCTTATGACACTTATGGGAATCTTGGATCGCCCCTATCTGATTAGGAGTGAGCTCCTGAAAAGCAGAGACCCCGTAGAGTAAACACTCGGAGCCCCACCGTCCGTCAGTGTACGAGACATACGAGTAAATACGTGTTTGGGGGAAACGTGCACATCCGAAGCGGGTCCCGGACGCGTCCTGTGCTCACTGGAGTCTGTCCGGTTCCAGGTGCCAGAGGCGACCCAGGATCCCCAGGGGCCCACGGAGAGCCAGGAAGCCGGGGCGAACCAGGAGACCCCGGCCCCCCAGGCCCCCCCGGCACGTCCATCGGAGACGAAGGTAATGGCTGCGTGCTCTCAAAAGTAAGACCAAACGTCCGTCCCCTCGGGGTTGACACAGAGACGGCCCCTTCTTGACGGCGCGGCGCTCTCGCGGACAAGGCGCAGCGGCTCTAACGGGCTCACTGCCTGCGCCCGGTGTCTTCTGGGCCGGCTGGCCGGGAAGAGCGTGGGCAGCCGCACCCTCCGCAGCCAGGCTCACGGCTGTCCGACCATCGTCTGGAGCGAGAGGAGGGGCTTTTTTAAAGTGCAGCTATGGCGATGGGGCCCACCGACCGCATCCCCCTTGAGGTCCCGGCCGGACTGTAGATCCGCGGGTCCCGGTGGCCTCCCGGGGACGGGGATGCCGACACAGATGCCGTCACGAGTCTCATGCTGCTGGTGGTCGCTGTGTCTTTTCAGATGGCAAGAGAGGTCTGCCGGGTGAAATGGGGCCCAAAGGCTTCCTAGGAGACCCGGGCATCCCCGCGCGGTACCCAGGCCCTCCGGGAGCGGACGGAAAGCCGGGGCTCCCGGGGCCCCCCGGGCCTGCTGGACCACCTGGACCAGACGGTAAGTGGAAGGAAGCTCAAGGGGTGGCTTTCGTGCGCAGACACAGCAGGCTGGCCCCGGCCAGGTCTCTCCTGGGCCTTTTCTACGAAGTCATCCCGTGAACCAGTGCGGAGCGCCAGGCTGCTCCGGGCGCGCACAGAAAAGCTAGTGGTGGAGGAAGGGCAGCAGCAGGCCCGTGGCCGTTCCGGGGGCGGGGGTGGGGGGGCTCGGCCGACTGCGTCCGTGAGGCCGGCTCCGCACGGGGACGCCTGAGCCACCGGTCTGCGGGCAGGTGCGAGCTGACCGCTGTCGGGTGTCTGTGTGATTTCTTCCGTCACCTTCGTCCAGGGCGGAGGCTCCCGCCGGACGTGTAGCCTCTGTCAGTTTGGCCGCAGCCTTAGCAGATGTGGCAGTCGGCCTTCTCGGCCCACGCGGAGCCAAAGCTCTCACTGAACAGGCGGTAAGAGTCCACAGGAAGAGGTGACCGCCTCACCGTGACAGAAGTGGCGGCCACGGCCGGCCAAGGCCGAGATCTAAGACTGAGCGTAAAGCAGACGAGCTGGAGCCTCGGGACCCCGTGCCGCCCGGGGGTGTCACTGAGCGGAATGACCAGGTTCCTGTCACCCTGCTCTCCCTGAGTTGCGGATGCTCCCAGGGGTCGGGGACATGGACAGGCCGTCCTTGAGCATGCCAGCGCACGCGGTCATCTTTTCAGCTTCGGAGTTTAAAGGGTTGTTTCAGACGTTGTAAAATCCCCGAATGCGAACGGTCCATCCCCTCAGGGGTTTGGATCAAGGAGGCTTTGGAAGAAATCGCGAGGTCCCGGTTTCCTTCTGTATGGTATGATCCACCACTCATCAGCCTCTTTTCGCGGTATCTGACTTGAAGCTCCTAGCATCCTGCCCCCCCTAGTCTCTGGGGGCCCCCTCTCTTCGGGGACAGAGAGCATCACGCTGCTAACGGGCGGTGTTGATTTCACTTTAAAGGTCAGGTTCAGACCCGTGCTTTCTTTGCTTTGGGAAGACTGCTTCTCTCGGCCATCCCTGGAGGAAAGGTGTTGGGGGTTACAGCAGTGCATCTGCACACACTTCTTCCACTGAAAAATCGCCGGTCCTGGGGGCACCTGGCGGTTCGGTCGGTTAAGCCTCTCACTGGCTCAGGGCATGATCTCACAGTTCGTGAGTTCGAGCCCCACGTCGGGCTCTGCACTGACAGTGCAGGGCCTGCTTAGGATTCTCTCTCTCTCTCTCTGTCCTTCCCCTCTCTCTTAAAATAAATAAACTTTTCTTAAAAAGAGCTTTATAAATGTCAGCAGTCCCTTCTCCAGTTCCATTTGATGTCGTACAGTAGATCTCTGAGTAATGTGGTTCTCCCGTGCCAAGGCTGCTTCAACGGGCAAAGCCAGAATCACATTCTTTTGGAAATTTTTAGGTGCAGATATTTCCCTGGAATCTGCCAAATCGTTTGAGCAGTGTTGTCTTAAATATATTTTTAGCCTGGAAGTAATATTTACTGCTGTGACATCTTTGATAATGGCCAAGTTTCTGTGAGCGTGATATTTCCTGAGTAAATGTTATCTGTTAAGGTTTCCTCTTTGGGAACAGAACATGATGTGTTAAAAGTTTCTTAAAGCATAAAACTTGCCTCTTTAGAAGACTGACTGAAGGCTGACCTTGCCCCAATTCCTGTAACTAAATTCCGTTTTGCTAAAGATACACCCCCTTGGTGCACAGATCCTGTTCGCTAAGACTGTGATTTACTAACGTCGCTTATCGGTAAACAGATCAACTAGTTTCTTGTGCATATTTTATTCATAAAATACATGGAGTGGTATCTAAGACATTTTACCAACTTACAATATTAATAGCATGGAACCTAAATTCTCCTTGAAATATTTATTTTGCCCTGTGAGATGCATTGTTTCCAAATCGCTTGTTTAAAAGCAATCTCTTGCACAAGAAGTAGCCAACCCCAGCGGCCTTCTAGGGTATTTTTGTGCATACTCATAATGTACTATCAGTGACCTTGAATCCCACAGAGTTCTCCAAGTCTCCCCCCCGCCCTGCCCCCGCCATGAAACTGTCGGATTCCTTTCTCTTTAACCACACTTCATTCTGTTTTATATGTTGCTGCGAATGGAAACCAGAATTTTTAGTCTTTTGCCCTTCCCTGCAGAATCAAACCATGAAATCGATTTTTCTTCTCAACTAAATATTGTGCTTGCTCTTGCTTCGAGCGGAGTTCACTGAGTCCAGGATTAAGGCAGTTCCGTTGTTCTCTAGAAGTCAGAATGCTGACAGCTCAGAGCCTGGAGCTGCTCGGGATTCTGTGTCTCTCTTGCCCTCTGCCCCCCCCCCCACGTGTGCTCTCTCGCTCGCTCTCTCTCTCACTCTGTTTCAAAAACAAATAAACATTAAAATTTTTTCGTTATAAAATAAAATAATAAAATAAAGCCCACAAAGTCGACAGCAGCCTGAATGCCCTTGACCTGGTCGCCAGGAACCCGCCATCTTCCTCCGTGAGCACGAGATGCAGGAGGCGGGCTTCCTTCACGGGCCCCCGTGACTCCCCCCGTTCCCCGTTATCTTGCTGGCCGTTCTCTTTGAGGCCCCATTGTCGGCCCCTCCTCCTCCCCCCTGCGCGGTCTGGGAGGCGACAGAGCTCCTTGAAGTTCAGGCTTGGACCCCCATCCGGCTGGACTCCGGCTGGTGACCTTAAGCTCAGGCCACTTGCCCGCACTCCCTGTGTCCCCGACCCAGGTGTGGATTGAGCCCCCGACTCGCACGCCGGCAGCCCGTCACAGGGCCTCCCGGCTTGCCTCACAGACATCTCCAACGTTGCGTGTCCACCGGAGCCTGGGTCCCTGCTGCCCAGCCCCCGACCCCACACGCCGCGTGTTTCACTGGTCACCCCGTCCTGCTCGAATACACCCCGCGCGTGTGTCTGCGAGGCAGCCCGCGCGGCACCAGCCTCCACTCAGCTGTCTGCAAGGGCGGCCTCTAGGTTTTTAACCTGTAAATTTGTGCAACTTCCCTCCTCAGAACTCCTCGATGGCTCCCTACTGCCCGTGGAGAAAGTCCAAGCCCCGGCAGTCCCCTTCAGTTCCTGGCTTTCTTCCTGCTCCAGGGGCCTGCAGACCCGCTCGTTCTCTCCGGAGTGACCCCTGGGGACCACTCTCGGCCAGCCCCTCTTATTCCTCGGGTCCTGGGCGCCAGCTCCTAGCCCCGCCTTTCCTGACCCCCATTCTACACGGGCTTTCGCTCTGCCCTCCCTGCGAGCTCCCTGTTCAGGGGCGCTGGCCGTCGTTTGGAATTCTGTGCCGGTCAGTTCACCAGTGTGCGTCTGCGGTGTCTCCACGTGTAAACCGTAAGCACCGTGAGGGCCTGCCGTCTGGGCGGGCAGATGGTGGATGCGCCAGAGAACGAATGAGAGACATCGTCGTAAATGCACAGTGAGACCGAGCTACGTGGGGCGATAGCCGCGCCACCTGTCATAAATATTGACCGTTCCTTAGGAGCCTGCTGACCTCCAAGCTCCGCTGTCCCTTTTCCCAGCAGTCAGCAAACGTGGAAATCGGTGGTTCCTCCCCTTCCGGCCCCCTTAGTGGCCTGTTTCTCCCCTCCCGGTGGCTGGGGGCGCGGGATCTGGGGCCGTGAGCACCACAGGGCTGGGCCCTGAGGACGGACTGGGGGACATCCCCATCCTTCAGGCCCGCGGTTCCCGGGAGCGTGAGGCTCGTTCCCACCAGGAGGTGGCGCTGCCGTCAATAGACGCGGAGAGATCTGTTGGCCAGAGAGCGTATTTCCGATGCCTTCCGTGTCCCTGCTGCGAATCAGGGAGCGTCTGAGGGGCCCTGAGCCTATTACTGGGGGTGAGCGTGCCAGGGCCGGATGGTCCCCCGTTCTCTGCACCAGCTCACAAACCCGGCTGCGCACCTGCTCCAAGGCAGAGCATTAGGACCGAGGTCGTTTGAAGGTCTTGTTTTGTTTTGTTTTCTGTGTTTTGGGGGCCCCAGGCTTGTGTTGGTCTTAGATTACAAGCCTTCACCACGTAAATAAGATATGTGGTCGATTACACAGAAATATTGTAAGGATGTCAGTTGTCCCTTTGATGTATATAAATGACTATACATTTTTTGACATGAAAATTGCGTTTTTAAATTATTATAAAGGAATGTGTTTGTGATTCAGAGTTTGAAACCATATAGAAGACTAAATATAAACTATTTTTTTGAAAGACAGGGTAAAATATGGGGCACCTGGGTGGCTCGGTCAGTTAAGCCTCTGACTCTACTTCGGCTCAGGTCATGATCTCATGGTTTGTGGGTTCGAGCCCCGCATCGGGCTCTGTGCTGACAGCATGGAAGCCGCCTTAGGATTCTCTGTCTTCCTCTCTCTCTGCACCTCCCCTGCTCATGCTCTCTCTCTCTATCAAAATAAATAAATATTTTTTTAATAGAATAAAATACATGGTAGAAAAGTGAAAGCCTTTCTTTGGACTCAGTATTTCCCAAAAGCAAAGATTTTTATCTCTAGACTTCACGAGAAAAGTGGGCCTCCTGGTCCCTCCCATTTCCTTCCATCGCTGGGAGCTGTGGCCGCAGAAGGCCCAGGGGTGCCCGGGATGGCCTCGCACCCTGCTGAGGGACCTCCAGTAACCCGCCCAACCCTGGGTCCGGGGAGCTGCGGGGTCTCCATGCTGTGCTCTTCTCCTTAGGTTTCCTTTTCGGCCTTAAAGGAACAGAAGGAGAGACGGGCTACCCTGGCCCTTCTGGCTTCCCTGGGGCTCGCGGACAGAAAGGCTGGAAAGGTAAGGAACGTGGGGAACGCAGAGGAAGGGCGAGAGGCCGGGAAGCCGCCGGGCCCTCCTCGCCGTCTCTGACGTGAAACAACCCTCCGTGTCCCCATCCGCCTCCCTCCCCCCACGGGGTTGCCCGGAGCCAGGTGCACGGCCCCACGGCGCTGCCGGGGCACCCAGCCCTGGTTTGCCCTCCCTTCTCCCTCGTCTGTCTGCGCTGCGTCACTGAACCTTCAGGGAGCGCGGAGCCCGGGACGGGGCCAAAGGAGTGATGATTCCCCTAAGTGCCTCTAAGCCCCTGCGAGAGCTCGTCGGCTACTGAGTTCCCTTAGACTAGTCACGACCGCTGGTCTCCCGAGTGAGGGATCAGTCACGGCGGGGCGCCCGGGGCTCACCCCCCGCTGCTGGTGGAGGTGCAGTCGACCGAGCAGAAAGAGGGGGTGTCTGTGTAAGAAATCCACCGCACCGGGGAGACGCTCCGCCTAGGGAGGTGCCGGCCCCAGGGCCCCAAGCAGCACACCCCAACCTTCGTGGCTCACGCAGGATGTGAGGGCGCATTGGCACCCCGGGGTGGGGGGGGGGGCGACTGCAGGAATCGGTCACCGTGGAGGGCTGCAGAGGACTCCTCCCTGTGAGTCCCCCTGCCCGCCGTCTTCTGTGCCCTGGGAAGCCCCTGCCACCAGCAGCGATTCCTGCTGGCCACACAGAAGGGATCACGATTCCTCCCTCCCACCCGGGGTCCTGGCTCTGGACTTGGCCCTGGCCCTGGACTTCTGCCCCCTGCAGAGCACATGCTTCACGAGCAATAACAAGTTTTCCCGCCTCCCGCACGTTGCAGGTGACGCTGGGGACTGTAAGTGTGTGGAAGGCGACCAGTTCGTCGGGGGCCTCCCGGGGCCGCCAGGACCCAAGGGCCTGCCAGGCATCAACGGGGAGCCGGGGAAGAAAGGGAGCCCGGGGGACCCCGGCCAGCACGGCATCCCTGGGTTCCCAGGGTTCAAGGTGAGGCACCAGGGCTGTCCGTCCGAGCTGATAGGACGTCCTTGACGGCTTTTGTTATAAAATGAGCACAGATTTAGACCAGCGGCGCTCAGGCCCCCGTGCTCCATTCACAAGGGCCGCGAGCGCCAGAGGAACTTAAAACCTTCCCCGGTGAGAATGTGAACGCGCGGCCACTGTGGGAAATGGTCCGAGGGCCCCCCAGCAGTCAGCGGGGGACTGCCGCCCGCCCCCCAGACCGCCCACCCTCCGCGTGACCTAAGAGAGCCGGAAACACGCCCACGCGGAAACCGCGCACACACGTGCAAAGCATATTACGATAAAAGCCAAAAAGTGGAAGCAAAGGCCCAACGAGTTGATGAACGGGTACAAAAGGCAGTGCGCCAGCAGTGGGGGGTCATTCAGCCGCAGAAAGGACTGCGGTTCTGAGCCCCCGAGGCGCAGGTGAGCCTCAAAACCAGGCTCGTGAGGGAAGACAGGCCGGAAAGAACAGGTGTCGTGTGACACCATCCACAGGAGGAGCCCTGGACGGGCAGCTCCAGAGACGGACACAGACAGCGTCACCGGGGCAGGGGCCGGGAATGTTCCATGGCTCTGGGGTTTTCTGGGGGAGGTGATGAAACTGTTCGAAATCATGTAATAGTGATAGTTGCACAATCTCACAAGCGTTGCAGTTGTTTCAGTTGCACTAAAAAACCCCAGATTGTGTGCTTCAATTTTATGAAATTTTATGGTGTATAAATCACATCACAAAAAAATTTTTTTTAATCTTTTTTTAATGTTGTATTTCTTTCTGAAAGAGACAGAGAGGCAGCGTGAGCAGGGGAGGGGCAGAGAGAGAGGGAGACACAGAATCCGAAACAGGCTCCAGGCTCTGAGCTGTCAGCACAGAGCCCGACGCGGGGCTCGAACCCACGAACCGTGAGATCATGCCCTGAGCCGAAGTCGGACGCTTAACTGACTGAGCCCCCCAAGTGCGCCCCCAAAAAATTTAAAAAACCTAGCATTTTGGATGTAAAGCATCTTACTGAACATTCATCTTTTCAGATTTAGGACAGACCCGATTAGGCATTTTATGAAGTCTCCCTGAACCAGATAAGATAAAAAGTGAGACCTCAAGTAAATCATGGATGTACACGAATGTAGGAACTTCTCTGCCCGTGGATCCCTCGTGTGTACCGCACCTTTATTTTATTACACACTTAGGGCTTTTGTTCACACCGATGGAAAGAACATTTTCCTGGGAAAGAGGTTTTAACCAGTGACTTCTAAGCCAGTATCAGCTAAAGGCAAAGAAATTATATGTTTATTTTACGTAAGAGAGAACTGCAATAGATTTATAACGTGAAAAGTCCATCCTTTTACTTATTCGGCCAATAGAGGAAAAATTGCTCAGGACAGTTGCCCAAAGACAGAATGATCTGGCCCCGTGACCTGGTGCTAGAGAAGGCAGCCATACACTGCTGCTGATACAGAAGGTTCTGACTCATAATTGCTTTGTGACACGGGAGCTTTGCAGCCGAAAAGGTTTCCAGAGCACCTCTGTGCTCCACACCTTGAGATTTCTCGGGAAAACATAGTGTTGTCCAACTAGAAATCATAGGGGCTGTGGTTTATCCCAGTTTAAGAATGCTGCCGTCTCCAAACCAGGGCACGCAAACGCGTATGTAGTGAGATTTGCAAACGTTTAGGATCTCCAGTTGTTTATAAAACGATCGAGTATTTCCTAGAAGCCGAATGGGTCCCATTTTGTGTCCTGGGACAACATCCGACATCTTCCAAGGGCACAGGCTCCCCCCCCCCACCATGTGACGCACAAGCCCACAGCGTTTTTGTTCAGATGCCTGTGGCATCGTGTTTGCTGCCTTGCATTTAATCCTGTGTTTATGTGTGTGGCGGCCCCACTAGGGGAGAAATGCCCGGATGGCTATTTGCTTTTCCACACTTGTGCTGCGGGGGGCGGGGGGGGGGGGCGTTTGAAGTAAGGGAGTCAGTCAGTAAATAAGTTCATCCGTCCATCCATTTGCCCAGCACTTATGTACTGAGTGCTGCCTGTGTGCAACACACCCTCCCGGACCTTGGAAGAATGTTGCCCTTTTCTGCTAAGACCTAAATCAATAAATCAAGTGTCTGTGGAATTTTTCAGGAGAACAGTCCGTTTAATTAGACCAACGCTGGAAGTTCTCATAGTCTTGCAAACAGCACAGGCAGGACTTGCCAAAACCTAGCTCATCGCACGTATTAGCATCCTGGCCGGTTAACCTGCTCCTTTCTCCTCACTGAAAGACCTACATGCCTTTTGCGACATCAAATGCGATGTCCCTGCGAGAAGCTTGTCTCTCAAGTGTGATTTTTTTTCCCCAACCTTAACTCCAGCCTGGGAGAGGGGCTGTCACAAAGCCTTCTTGGTCTTTCTCAGGATCGGATGAGCACACACTTCCATCCTTTGTCGGTGGAGGCTTAGCACCTGCTTGGATTCTAACTAACGGAGCCAAGACGTAGCAGCCTTGCATCTGCCTTAGGTCGCTGCTTCTCAAAGGTTCACGAGTACGTGAATCCCTGGGAGTTCGTTAAAACACAAATTCCTGTTCAGGGCCCCAAGGTGGGGCCCAAAGTTGTGCATTCTTTTAAGTTTATTTACCCGAGAGAGAGACAGAGAGAGAGCATAAGTGGGGGCGGGGCAGAGGAAGAGGGAGAGAGAGAACCCCAAGCAGGCTCCATGCCGTCAGCGCAGAGCCGTGCGCGAGGCTCGGACTCACAAACCATGAGATGGTTTGGATCAGGAGTCGGACCCATAACCCAGTGAGCCCCCAGGCGCCCCGAGGTTCTGCATTTTAACGAGCTCCCAGGAGAGCCCGAGGCCGCTCATCCACGGACCAGACTTCCAGGAGCGAGGTTTCCTCCGTGCAGCCACGTATGGCTGCTCCCCTTACGTTTTAATTATTTGAACTGTAAGAGTCAATCTGAGTCCCACTGGCCACATTCAGGCTCCCGAGCCGTGTCGGCTGAAACTCGTCACCTTCCCAGGCGTCCCTGACAGTGCGAAGGAGGCAGACGTTGTGCGTTTGTCCCCGCAGGGCGCCCCTGGCAACGTCGGACCTCCCGGGCCCAAAGGGGTGAAGGGCGATTCTCGGGCCGTCACCACCAAAGGTCAGTCTCCAGGGGCCGGCGGTCCCCAGCCCCGCGGTGCTTCTCTGGCGGCACTGGGGTGAGTAGTCACACCGCGAATCCCTCCCCAGGTGAGAGGGGACAGCCAGGTGTCCCCGGCGTGCCTGGTCTGAAAGGTGACGACGGTGTCCCAGGGCGCGACGGGCTGGATGGATTCCCAGGCCTCCCAGGCCCCCCTGTGAGTACCTCGAGCGAGGGGCTGGCGCCGCCCCGTCCTGAGTCCACCCAGCGCATGCGGCCCCACGAGCACAGTCCTGTCCGTCAGGAAGCAGGGACTTAGGTCAGAAGCCAGGGCCAGAGGGACGTTCAAGCACCAACCAGTCAACAGATGCTCCTCCTGGCAGAACACAGAAGGGAGGCTGGGTGATGGCCGCTCCCTCCTCCAGGCTGTCCCCGCGGGTGTCCCTTGGCTGGGAGACAGCTGTCCCCTGCCTGTGCTGTGGGATCATCTTCCCTCCGGGCACATCTGTCTCTGTGTCCACCTCTCCCCTCGATCGCTCTCACAGACCCTGTGCCAGAGCAGCCGCACCCCCAGGCAGGGGCGTCAGGGCTCTGGCCGGCGGGGGGCACAGTCCCACCCACGACACTTCCCTCCCAGAGCCTCACGCCGCCGTTCCCTGTAGCGGCTCGTCCACCTCCTCCCAAAAGCCAGGCCCCCCTTTGCACAACACGGTCATTTCTAGAGGGCACCGGTGCGCTCTCGGTGCACTCTCCATGCGCCCTCTGCAAACATCTGGATTATCCGTAATCTGGTGTTGCCTTTTTAGTTACAACCCTGAAAAACGTTTTCAAAAAGAAGCTGTGCAGCCAGCTGTCAGCAGGCTGCCACCCCCAGCCGCGCCTCAGATGGGAAATGCAGAGGGGCCGCCACCGTCAGCGCTGAGTGCGGGTCCGGCCTGGGGTCCGGGGGTCCCCGCTGGCCGGGGAACCTCGGGGGGCGGGGAGCCTCGGGGAGGCAGCCTCTGCTGCTGGCCAGGGGAGCATCCCAGCCTCACCCTCGGGGGGGCGGACGGGCTGGGGCTCGCAGCATGGCTGGGACTTTCACCAGCGCATCCAGACACACTCAGCACGCAGCCGGCTGCGTGTTTGACGCTGACCCTGACCCTGACCCTGCTGACAGCCACCCTCTGACCCCGTGCCCACAGCCCCCTTTTATCTCTCCATTGCCTTCCGCCTTCCGCACCCGCTGAGCAGGTTCATCCATAGGGAGCACCCTGCATTTCTTTTTTAATGTTTGTTTATTTTTGAGAGAGAGACAGAGTAAAAGTGGGGGAGGGGCAGAGAGAGAGGGAGACACAGAATACAAAGCAGCTCCAGGCTCCGAGCCGTCAGCACAGAGCCCGACATGGGACTCGAACCCACAAACCGCAAGATCATGACCTGAGCCAGTGTCGGCCACTCAACCAGCTGGGCCCCCCAGGGGCCCCCAAGCCCCCCAGGCACCCCTGCACTCTGCTTTTTTGATCCTGTCTCACGTCCGTACTTCCAGTGAGCATTCTGCTCCTTCTGGCCCAAACCAGGCTTCCTGTCCTTGAACGACGTCTCACCCTGTGGGTAGTGGGTACATCCACAGGCCCGGTCATAACAGTGACAGCGGTCTGTCCCCACCCCCCTGAATCTGGACTTGTGCCTAAAGCTCCGTCGGGATTCTTCCCGTGAATGCAGGTCCCGGGGAGGGGGGGGGGAGTAGGGGCGAGAGGCATGGGAAGAGGAGACGGACACTCAGAGTCGTGTGTCCCCGGGGACCGTCTCCCATGGTGTCCCTTGTGCACAAAACCTGCCCCTGTCCCCGAGCCTGGTCAGAGCGTGACTGGAGGCGCCTGCGAGTCCCCACCGTCCTCGGCTCTGTGTCCCCCGCACGGAGCTCGGGGCAGCGGGAGGGAGACCTGGATGGGGCGGCCGCACAGGTTTCCACGTGTTTTGAGAGACGACCCGAACTTCCACACAGGGTGACGGCATCAAAGGCCCCCTGGGGGAGGCCGGTTACCCCGGAGCACCGGGCACGAAGGGCGCCCCGGGAGACAGGGGCCCCCCGGGACTGGGCCTGCCCGGCCCCAAGGGCGAGCGTGGCTTCCCCGGAGATGCAGGACGACCTGGGCCGCCAGGCTTCCCTGGGCCCGCCGGCCCCCCGGGCCCCCCCGGACAGACAGGTACGGAGGGGCCTCTCCCGTGTGGTTCTGTCGTGGGGCACGCGCCTCCTGCTCGGTGGATAAGTCCCCCTGGGCGCCACGCGGCGGTCCGTGTTGCACCATCAGCCGTGGGCACCCGCAGACCGACCATGGGGCTTTCCGGGCCTTGCCACGCTCAGGGCACCCCGGGTGGGCCTGCCCCTCCGGCGCCGGGTCGCGGGGGAAGCACAGCAGTCCCGGAGCGCGCCTCTGGATTTCCCCGCCGCCCCCGCCATCCCCTCCCCCCACCGGGCCCCAGCACACCCCCTGGGGTAGGGAGGTAACACTCGGCTGCTGCGGAATCGCCTCACCCCTGCACTGTCTTGCTCCCAGACTGTGACACAGATGTGAAAAGGCCCATCGGAGGTGACGGACAGAAGACCGTGCAGCCAGGTACCGTGAGGGCCCATAACCGGGGACGGGCAAGCGTAGGAGAGCACAGACGCGGAAAGCATCAGGCTACACCGTTGATAAGATGCCCTCACACTTAAATATGCAGATATTCATCTGTGTGTGCGCGTGCGAGGGGTGTGAGCCGGCTGCGTGTGGGAACAGCTGTCAGAAGAGAACCTGGTCTAGTGATGAACGGGCGCTAGAAAGCACGGGGGCCCTGGGTGACCAAGGGACATGCAGGCACCCTGAGCCAAGGCCGCGAGGTGGCCACGTGGAGGGGTTCCATGGGGGGAGGCCCAGCGGGCGCGGAGGGCGCAGTCTCCAGGAAGCGCGAGGAACCGCAGTGGGAGCCAGGACAAGTCCAGGGTGCGAAGGCGGCGCCAGCCTCGGGCAGAGAGACGCGCACAGAGTTCGGGATGCTCGTAGAACGTGTGGAGGCAGCAGGTCCCCGGTGGCCGGTGAAAGTTTGGGTGTGAGCCTGAGGACCAAGTCAGGGTCGGAGAAGTGGCATCGGGACGTGTGGGTCCCCTGCGCGAGGTGGGGGTGGACATGAGGACACGGATCAGGCACGCGTGGGTGCAGGGCAGGGCCGTCAGGGAGCCGGTGGGAGGGCCCCGGGCGTGAGGCTCTGGGGGAGGGGGCTGTGCCCTCCACATACCCGTCCCTTTATTCTGATGGGTGCGCTGGCCCGTGTGTCCCTCGGGGACCCTACTGCGGCAGGGGAGGCCGGGTCCCGGGCGGGCAGACCAGCACGCCTTGGAGAGCTGCTGTGTCTCCGGTGAAGGCCACAGGACCCCCACGTGATGCCACCACCCTGGGCCACGCCGCCCAGAAGTGGCCACAGCCCAGGTTTCATTTCTCAAAGCAGCCCGAGCGCGGCTAATTCTGAAACTATCCGAAGTCACAAAGCGGAAGTCACAGAATTCCTTTCGAAACTGCAGGCTGTCCGCGTGCCCGCATGAACACATCCAGACACAAGAAAGGCAGTCGCGTTGACGACTAGGATGGACCCAGAGCAGCTCGGTTGTGCCCAGGCCTCGTCCTAAATGCGGGGATGAAACACGGCCAGCCCGGTGCCGGCTTTCCTGGACGGGCTTGACTTCGTTGGTGTCTATGCTAATACCCTGGTTCATCACACAGTGAAATTAAACCTTCCTTTACATTAGAATCAAGATTAATTAAGTCATTAGATTCCTCTGATCACAAAACGGTAGCCGGTTTTCAGGGCTGGTGCTTCTGACCTGGCAGCGCCCAAAGCCGTGAGAGTCGGTGTCGGGTCGCCCCAGCTCACCTTCTCCTGTCTCTTCCCAGATTGCATCGGAGGGCCCAAGGGATCGCCAGGCCTGCGGGGACCCCCAGGGCCCACAGGTAAACTGCGGCTGCCTTCCGCCCCCCCCGCCCCCCCCCCGCCGCGTGCTCATCATCCTTCTGACCCCTTTGCTCATCTGCTGCCTGCACCCTCCCCACCTCTGGACCTTGCCGCGTTCCGCAACCTTGGCACATGACCGTGAACCTCGGTCCCCTGCGTAGGGAGGCAGCCTTTTCCTCTTCACCGTGGAAAATGCATGTGGTGACTGACACCTAGTTGAACCCCAGGCTAGAAGAGCAAATTCTTGCCGCACAGAACCCAGCCCCCAACATGGCATCCGCCTCGGTGGGCACCAGAGTAGCAGACTGGCACGCCACGTCCAGACTGGAAAGGAGGCTGGCTCAGCATGCCACTTTGACCCCTGAGAGTCCCAGCCTTTGTGTCATGAACCTCTGGGGAGGGATTGTTAGTTGTGGGTTTGGACGGAGGGGGACGGAAACTAACAAGGCCAGCAGCACATCTCCACAGCCCGTGTGGCTGCTGGCATGGACCCATCACCCAACCAAGCCCCACGTGACTTGAGCAAGGTTCCCGGTGGCAGAGCCCAGTGCGTGGAGCCGTCCACGCGCCCACTGGCGATGTGGCTTTTCAGATAACGGGCGGGGTCTGGGCAGCCCCACCTGCGGGTGGCGCCCAGATGTCTGTGTCCATCAGCCCAGGACGGAGCAGTTGGGGGGCCCCGGGCGGCTCCTCCTCTGGCTGCCGCAGGGCAGGGGCGAGCGCCCCAATCACTCAGTAATGAGAGGGGGATCTCTATCGGGACAGCGGCTGCAGAGCTGGCACCCCCAGTGAACCCACGGGCCTCCCGCCCACCGCCTCGCCAGCCCCTGCCCTGCACGCTACCTCGCACACGGGAGGGAGGAGGCAGCTGTTCTCACCGCTGTTTCCAGAGAATCCCCATGCCCGGCGCCCCCACTGCCGGCCGTTGGCCGATGTGCTGCCTGTGGCTTCCGAGAGCCTCCGACGAAGGGACTCTCTGAGCCTCGGACCAGACACAGAGAGACGCCTGGAAAAAATCTCTCGTTTGCTTCCCATAGGAAAAGGTTCAGATCAGAGGCGGCCAGGAGCGAAGAATTAGTTCATTTATTTGGTCTGAGGTTCCATCTGGTTTTCAGTGTAGACTATTCGTTACAAGGAGTGTAAGTCAACGCTTCTCAGATCCGGATAGATTGGCTCTGGGGGCAGCAAACTCAAAGGAAGACTTACTAGGAGTGATTTCTGGTAGGACATTGACCGATACAGCCGCCGCAGTCCGTGGAGCTTGCAGGGGTGTGGCCAGATGTCAGAAGGGCCGTTTCAGGGGCGCCTGGGGGGCTCAGGCGGTTAAGCATCCGACTCTTGATTTCAGCTCAGGTGGTGATCTCGCAGTTCGTGGGATCAAACCCTGAGTCAGGCTCTGTGCTGACAGCACGGAGCCTGCTTGGGATTCTCTCTCTCTCTCTCTCTCTCTCTCTCTCCCTCTCCCTCTCCCTCCCTCTCCCTCCTCTGCTTGCACTGTCGCTCTCTCTTTCAAAATAAACTTTTAAAAAAAGTGGCACTTTAGGTTGACATTCCCCATCCTCGCCGTCTCCTCGCGTCATAAGCACCACCCTACGTCAGGTGCTGACCCTGACCGCCTCCCCCGTTCCCGGCGGGGGTTTGCTCATGGGGCTCTGACCTGTGTCTGTTCCTCGGCCTCCTTAGGCGCCAAGGGCCTCCAAGGGATACTGGGACCCTCGGGAGCTGACGGAGCACCAGGGCTCAAGGGTCTCCCAGGCGACCCAGGTCGTGAAGGATTCCCAGGACCCCCAGGTAAGGGAGAGTCAGACCCCCACGCGACCCCTCAGGTTCGGGAGGTGACCGTGCGTGACGTGGGTGCCCCAGCTTTGTCTTCAGACACTGAGAAACTTCCAGCACGTGCTCGGTGACCACTGTGTCCTTGCGGTTGGGAAATTAAGTTCTTGATGCTTCCGTCACCACTGTCGCGCTGGAGTTTTGCGTGAGGTCCCTGCAGCCTGGAGGACGGAGGAGACAGGTGTGCAGGGCCATGCCCTCTGGTGGGTGTTAAACCTGCCGTGGGCGACGTAACACCCCCTCCTCTGGGACCGTCGCTGAAGGCACAGAGCCCTCGAGTCATCAATTCCAACCCGCTGATCACGCACCAGATGCCGCACAAAGGACACCTGTGTCCACCTTTCACGACCTGCCTGCTCGCTCCTCAGTGGGTGCTTGTCTGAGCGAACGGTTCCCTCGACCCTTGACGCGTCTGAGAGTTAGGGAAGCCGTGGAGGCTGAGGGAGCGTGAGGGCGGAGGGCAGAGAGCGTGTTGCCAGTGATGGACTTCGGGGAGACGTGTCTACATACCCGCCAACCCGGTCCCGTGTCCCCACGCACAGGTGCCCCACGCAGTTAGGCTGCGGCGGTGTGAGTGCGCCCAGCTGTGTTACCTGGTGTGCGGAGGCACACGGTTTGGGAATCGTGTTGTTGAAACAGGGAGTGTAGAAGCCACTTTGGCCCAAGGTCCCGGTCAGGAGCCCCTCCAGCCTCTACTGAAATCGTCGGGAGGAACGAAATCTGCCTCCAGCAAGTTCTAGTTGCTTCTCCCTCGTGTGGATTGCTCTACTTCCACACAACCGCCCCCCACACAGCGGGAGACAGAGGCCACGCGTCCCCTTACAGGCCACACGAACAGCGTGCAGACCGTCTCTTCCTCACGTGCCCTCCGTGCCCTCCACTCTCGGGATGGTCCACATTCCCTACGAACCAGGCTCCGGAAAACTAAACGGAACAGTCCGGACGCCTGGACGATCGCACAGCCAGGCACCGTGGTATCCGTAGGGTTAGACCCTCAGCAAAGACTGCACGAGTTGTGCCCCTTCCCTGTGTCACACTCTGGATGCTTTAACCCAGTCGGGGTCCATCCTGGTAGGCTTCCCCCCGGGCTCAGCGCTGCAGCCCACGGGGCCGCAGAGAGCGTGCGCCCCGGACCTTTCGCACCGCGTGTCTCCCCGTGTCCTGGAGCACCAGGAGGCGTGCTCCCTGCGTGTCCCGGGGCTGCTGGGAACCTGCGCTGGTGACACACACAGGAGAGTGCCCGTGCCCGCGCCGCGGAGGGCCCGCCAGCGTCGCTCTCTGCCCTACGGGGAGCGCCCAGGCCCTGGGGAGTTAACGCACGGTCGCGCCGGTCAGGTCACACATACCAAAGCCAAGTGTGAATTTCTTGAGAGGACAGTAATCTGTTACCACCTGCTTGCCCTGCGTGGCCAGGGCAGCCGGTCATCCGCTGGGTGCCGGCCAGGCGGGCGTGACCCTGTCTGGAGTGCGCTGCGGCGGCAGGGACGGCGGTCACCCCCAGACGCGGGGAGGGGGCGGTGTTAGGAAGCCTGTCCGCACTGAAATGTGAGCCCGTAGGTGAACGGGGAGATGGGGGTAGAACGAGGAAAGGGGCGAGGACCTGGCGTGCTCTGAGCGTGTGTCACCCTCTACGACACGGAATGTGCCACGTGCCGAGGAGCCAGAAATGCCCGGCTTCGAGGGCTGCACAACACAGGGCCCACTCGAGGTGTAAGACCCACGAGCCCACTGTTGGAGTCCACGGTTCCCGCGCACGGCTTTTAACATCTCCGCAAAAGCCGCGTCTCTCCTTTCTGTGACTAAATCACATCCCTGAGGTGCTCACATAGGGTCCAGCTCATTAATGCTCCCATGAAGTCCAGATCCGTTGTTCCGTGTTCCAAACACGGCCACAGGGGTGGTGGCCACAGGGCCGTGGCGAGCCTCGTCCTGGGAAAGGCTCGGACCCCACGCCAGGCAGCGCCTTCCTTGCCGGCGCTCCCAGCCACGGCACTGATGACCTCAGAACGCTTTCGTGCTGGACAGACACGTGACTGTCTGCTCTCGGAGTTCAGCCTGAGGCCGCATCAGGGATGCGGGTGCGGGAAAAGGAAGTGGTCCGGGACGGGCAGCAGCACGTGACAGCCACCTGCCCCCATCCAGACGTGGACAGTTGGCCGTGAAAACCGCAGGGCGATTGGCCAACGGGCTGATGGCCAGCGACTTGTGACCGGGGCGGCAGAGCTCGGGGCCGGGGGAGCTGGTCGTTCTCACCCTGGGTCTCTGTCCCCACTGCACACGTGACTGGAAGGCCCACAGAACCCCTGTTCTTTAGGGATTGTTTGCACATCCGGGGAGCCCGTGAAACAGGAAGACTCATGTCCAAGAAGCAGGCGGCTCCAAAAGCTTCTCCACGTTAGCTGGGTGGTGGCGCCGGGGGCCGGATGGTGGAGGGGCGCAGTGCTGGGGCCCCAAGGGGGGTGACAGGCCGGGCTGGAGCGGCGTCCGCGGCCCCCGCGCCTCTCTCGGGCCGTCGCAGCGCTGACCTGTGGGTGTGGAACCGCTGTGTCTCCCTCCAGGGTTTGTAGGGCCCCGAGGATCCAAAGGTGTGGCAGGCCTTCGCGGCCCGGACGGACACCCCGGTCCCACTGGTCTGCCCGGGCCCGTCGGGCCCCCAGGGGACAGGGGCCTCCCTGGAGAAGTGCTGGGAGCCCAGCCCGGGCCCCGGGGAGATGCAGGGCTACCCGGACACCGCGGGCTCAAAGGCCCTCCAGGAGAGAGAGGCCCACCCGGATTCAGGGGTAAGTCCCGGGTGTGGGGGCGGGGGGGGGGGCACACCTGGCTCCCAACTGCGGGTCCGACATCCCTCCTGGGGCTTTGATGATAAGTCACCGCACGTGGTTCCTTCCCCACACTCAGCACCGGCTTCCTCTAGAAGGGTAGGGACGGTCATCGGCACACTGTGACTCACCCTCACAGCCAGGACACGATGGCCATTGGACGCTCGCGGGCGCAGATTCATGGTCCGCGTCCTCTGCTCTCCAGCTGGGCGTGCATGGGGGGCGGGGGGCTGGCTGGCGCGTTCAGCAGTCGTTGGTGAGAAGAGAGGGCCGAGCTTGGAAAGAGGGCGAGGTGGAAGATAGAAGGAGCTGGGACGCACTTGAACTGGTTGGTGTGAAAATGGACTGGTGTGAAACATTGTTTATTAATTTTTTTTTAAATGTTTTTAATGTTTCTTTTTGAGACAGAAAGAGATAGAGCACGAGGGCGGGAGGGGGAGGGAGGGGCAGAGAGAGAGGGAGACACAGAATCCGAAGCAGCTCCAGGCTCCGAGCCGTCAGCACAGAGCCCGACGCGGGGCTCGAACCCACGAACTGCGAGATCGTGACCTGAGCCGGAGTCGGACACTCAGCTGACTGAGCCCCCAGGCGCCCCTCATGTAAAACACCTTAATGTTCCCAACATCATCAGTGCACGTTAGCAAAGTGGAAAGACTTCCGGGTGAGGAGTGAAGGAGCGAAGGCGTGGCTCGGTGCTGTGGCTCGGTGCCTGGTCTGTGCAGAGCTGGACAAGGGTGGCAGACACGCCCGCCCCCCACCGTCCCCGACGAGTCTCACTGAGGAGCAAGCACTCACGCTGGGTGCGCCGCGCACGGCAGACACCCAACCAGCGGTGTCCCGACCAGACACCAAGATGCAGGCAGACCCGTGACTTTACGTATCCGCCACCCGTCCGCTCCCAGGCGCGGGCAGAGGAGGGCTTCCTAGGTTGGGCCGACGAGCACTGTGAGGTGGCGGGCACGGTCCCCCCACCGGTATTCACCGGACCAGTGCCGCCAAGTCCAAGAAAGGTGAAAATACCTGAATGGAAGGAAGCCAGGGGAATTAGGACTAAAAACAGACTAGAAGAAAATAGATGCTCACATGACCACTGGGGAGGGCAGGGTATTCTAAACATAAAAGCCAGAGAAGAAACTTCCCCTATGCATGCACACATGTGCACATACACACACGGGTGCACATACACACTGCATGCACATGTGCACATACACAGTGCACATACATGCACACGTTCACATACCCGTGCATGCGTGCACATACACAGTGCACATACATGCACACGTTCACATACCCGTGCATGCGTGCACATACACACTGCACGCACGTGCACATACACACACGTGCACATACACATGCACATGTGCACATACACAGTGCACATACATGCACACGTTCACATACACGTGCATGTGTCCACATACACAGTGCACACACGTGCACAGACACACTGCACACACATGCACATGTGCACAGACACACTGCACACACATGCACACTGCACACATGTGCACATACACGCACATATACACACTGCACATACGTGCACAGACACGTGGGCACATGCGTGCACACATGTGCACTGCATGCGCATACACACATGCAAATGTGTACACACACGTGCACGCACATCGCATCAAATTTCCATGCGAATGCTAATCATGTCAAAAACAATGAAAACTTGGGCAGCCAAGTAAACTTTACAGTAGCTATGAAGGAAGATTAGCAAATGTATATGAGGAATACTAAAAATCTATAATAAAAATATCAAAATCCCCAAAGGAAAATAGTAGCAAAGAACAAACATTTCATTAAGAAGCGAAATCTAGGAGAAAGAAATGTCGCTCGCGGCACCGAGCAGGGAGATGGGGACATGGCGTGCTTCCTCCACCTTGCCTGCCAGGCTTGCGCCTGCCCCGCGCCTCCCTGCCCCGAGCCAGCCCCGCAGGACAGGCCGCGGCAGATGCCGGGGAGCCGTGCGCGGTGCGTGTGGAAGGCAGGTCCTCCGGCCCACAGAGCCCATGTCTAGGACTCGTTCCCGAAGAAATGCCCGCCTCTGCGCAGCGAAACGGCTTCCGCACAGCACTGCGTCCACACAGCATGGTCCTACTAACACTACTACAGCCATGCAAAATGCAAAGGGTGTTTGCAGGGGGGGGGGCGCCTGGGGGCTCAGCCGGTTGAGCTCCGACTCTTCGTTTCGGCTCAGGTCATGATCTCACAGTTCGTGAGTTCGAGCCCCGCGTCAGCTCCTCGATGACGGCACGGAGCCCGCCTGGGATTCTTCTCTCCCTCTGCCCTTCCCCCACACGCTCGTGCTCTCTCTGAAAAGAAACTGAAAAAATATACGTAAAGAATGTTTTTTAATGTGGCAAAATGCTCAAACTGTTATGTCAACTGGAATAAAAAGCCAAAACCTGAGCTGCGGGCGAGGGGCGGGGTCTGCAGGCCCCCGTCCCCGGAGCGTTTGTGTGGCTAGAGGCAGAGGTCGCACAGCCAGGTGTCAGAGGTGGCCCCTGGGGACAGCCCGCGCCGCCGAAATCTGACCTTAATACTTGGTGCGTTTTCCGGGCTGCTCACAGCCTAGGAAGTAAGCATCCTGTTTGCAGGGAACCAGCCTGAGGGGCCGGGGCTGCGCCGTGACCCCTGCGGGGGCCTCAGGGCGCTTGTCTGGTGTCCGCAGGAAGCCAGGGCATGCCGGGGATGCCGGGGCTGAAGGGCCAGCCGGGCTTCCCGGGACCCTCGGGCCGGCCAGGCCTGCCCGGGCCACCAGGACAGCACGGCTTCGCAGGAGCTCCCGGCCAGGAGGGGCCCTTGGGGCTGCCAGGCGCCCCAGGCCGCGAAGGTACGGATCCCCTGTCCCGTGGAGGGTGGGGCGTGACCTCACTGGTACCGACAAGTGAACTAGCCCCCACCTCCCCCAGGGAGTTCTCAAACTGGGCCCCAAGGAACCCCCCTCCCCGCCCTGCCCCAGAGGTACAGAGGACTCAGAAAATACCCACCCGGGGCAGCCGCCACTTGTCCGCATGGCCGTCCCCCCGTGTGTAGGTCCTGGTCTCTTAGGACACGGGTCACACCTGATGAGGACCCATGTCAGTTTCATTAAAGGCACCATCTTCAGATGCACTCACACGCCCCTAAGTGGGGGTTAGGGTTTCAACATACGAACTGGTGGGGGGGGGGGCAGGGGAGACAGAGTTCCGCCGGTGACCCGTTCCAGGGACAGGACACGCCTTCCACCGAGAGACCCGCTCGCTTCGCACCTGCTGCGTGTCGGGGTCGGGCTAAGATGTCACTTAGGGGAAACACAAAATTTCCACTGCAGGATGGCGGCTCTGCTCTGAGGAGGGGAAATCACGTGCTTTCTGAAAGGGACAGAAATGGGGAGGAAGAGCAGGAACTTCCCTGGGGGGGTGGGGCAGGAAGCCCGGAGGGGAGGCCAGAGGCCACCCCCAGGCCCCCTCAGAGAGACCACCTGGCCCTCACCTGGAGGCTGGAAGGTCCTGGGGGCGGGGGCGGGGGCGCTGTCCAGGGAGAGGGGTCTGGGAAGCATTTAGCTCTTCCACGTTTGTTCATGTTCTTCTACTTTCCTTCCTCCCCTGACTTTCAGGTCTGCCTGGGGACAGAGGGGACCCAGGCGACACAGGCGTCCCCGGCCCTGTGGGCATGAAGGGTCTCTCTGGCGACAGAGGTGACCCTGGCTTGTTGGGTGAGAGAGGTCCCCCAGGAGGTCCCGGGTACAAAGGAATGAGCGGCATCCCAGGGGCCCCCGGCCCCAAAGGTAAGACTCGGCAGGCGGGGGGCTCCCCCGGGGGGGCCACGGGGTGACCGGGACTCAGGACGGCTGCAGGAGAGGCCAGCCCCCCTCTCGGCCCCCGGGAGGCCTCCTGCCTGGGAAAGCCGGCCGGCGCTGCCAGCCTGGGTGTGACGGACATGCCCCCAGTGCCGCGTCCTAGATCCCCAAGAGCGAGGGAGCGGGACTTGGGGTCTGCATGGGAGATTCGCGGGGAGGCCCCTCCGGAGGCCGGCTGCACGGCCCGAGGCCGCATGGCTGACACAAACCCGAAACCAAGGCAAGCGCTTGGCCACCAGGGTGGGTGTATTTACACCCACCAAGGCCACTTTCCTAGGAGGGGAGCCCCGGCCCGTGACCGTGGGGCCACACAGTGACGTCAGCCCCGCGGTCCTGTGCGGGTTCCCAGGCCGGGGTGTTCGCATCCTGCTGTCCCGTCTCCCGCGGCCCGTGGGCCTACTCGCCGCGTCTCTCTCATGTGACCGCGTATATCTGCCTGATGCCTTGTCCCCAGGAACAGTCGGTGGGCGAGCTCACCAGCCCCTAAGGGATGGGGCCCCGGGAATCCCTGGTCGAGGTCAGGAGCCCCCCTCTCCGGGCCACTCCGCAGGAACGTCACCTGCGAGCAAGACGGAAATATGCCGTGTTAACCCCGGCCTAACCCTGCACTTCCCTCGTTCCCTCTGAAGGCGGCAGAGGCTCGCCCGGGATGGATGGTTTCCAAGGCATGGTGGGGCTCAAGGGAAGAGCCGGGCTTCCGGGAAGCAAGGGAGAGGCCGGATTTTTTGGAATTCCAGGACTGAAGGGTCTGGCTGGCGAGCCTGGTGTGAAAGGTATGTCCGCCTCTCTTAACGTCGTTCTCACAGGGTTGGGGCGCGCTTCCAGGAGCCCAAAGCTGCGCACAATTAGGAAAGAAGGAAACCAGGGTGCCTGGGTGGCTCGGCTGAGCGTCCGACTTCGGCTCAGGGCATGATCTCAGATCTGTGGGCTCGAGGCCCGCGTCGGGCTCTGTGCTGACAGCTCGGAGCTTGGAGCTGCTTCGGATTCTGTGTCTCCCTCCCTCTCTGCCCCTCCCCTGCTTGTACTCTGTTTCTCTCTGTTTCTCTCTCTCAAAACTAAACAAACATTTAAAAAAAGAAAAAAGAAAGGAAAAGAAGGAAAGTAACAAAGACCAGAGGCTTTATTCCTGCCTCAACCCAGCAGCAGTATCATCAGAGAAGCTTCTTTGCTGGAATTCAACAGAAGTTTTTACTGAGCTGTAATTGCAAACATCATGAGTTTCAGCTGCAAGGCATCATGGTTACTCGTATATGCTGGGGAATGGTCACCACGTACGCCTAGTTAACATCTGTCACCACACACGGTCACAGAACTTTTTCTTACAATGAGAATTGTCCAGATCTAGGATCTCAGTGACTTTCAGATGCACAGGTCGGTCTGATTAGCCACAGTCGCCATAGGCACATCACGTCCCTGTGGCCTGTTTATTTCACACAAAGGAAACCGTTAAGAACAAAATGGTGGCAGCATCAAGGATATCACCGTGCGTCCTGAGAGACGCCACCCCGCCATGGCTCTCCCGTGGTGAGCGCGGGGCTGGGTGAGTCCGGGTGAAAAGCAGGAGACAGGCTCCGAAGGAGGCGAGCGCCGTTTGACAAATGGGGACCCCGTGTTCCCTGTGGAAGGACCACGCCCACGAGACGGTGACCACAGACGGGAGGCCCAACCCCTGGTGTGAGACCCCACGTGTGAGGCTCCTTGTTCAGGAAGTGTGTTCCAGCAGCCACACTCAGGACTCTTGCTCAGACACCATTCTTCCAGAAGGGTCAGCACAGTTGTAATTATGACAACACGTGCTAATGAGAGCGTGCGTATCACACGCTGCTGGTGGGAACGTGAAACGCGGTCGAGAAGCTTGGCGGTGCCTTACGAAGGCCGCATAGGCACCAGCACGTTCCTGTCCCGGCTGCACGCCCGAGAGAGTGGAAACATGCGGCGCCTACAGACTGTCAGAACAGCGCTTTTCAGGGGCGCCTGAGTGGCTTAGTCGGTTAAGCGTCCGACTTTCGCTTAGGTCATGATCTCGCGGTTTGTGGGTCCGAGCCCCGCGTCGGGCTCTGTGCTGACTGCCAGCTCAGAGCCTGGAGCCTGTTTCAGAGTCTGTGTCTCCCTCTCTCTCTGACCCTCCCCTGCTCATGCTGTCTCTCTCTCTCCTAGAAATAAATAAATTTTAAAAAAATATATTTAAAAAAAATTAAAAAAAAAAAGAAAATTGTCTTTAAAAAAAAAAAAAGAACAGCGCTGTTCTAACAGTCAAAGCCAGAAACGCCCCCGGGCACATATCACGTCGCAGGTAAATGTGGCATCACGCCAACGACCGCCAGCAGTGAAGACCCAGGGTCTCATACATGCTGCCACATGAGTGACACTTGGGAACGTTTGGCCACATGTCATCTGCTTCCCTTTGCGTGATCGTCCAGAGCAGGCAGACCTAGAGACGGGGCGTGGATAGCCGTCCCCTGGGGCTGGGGCTGGGGAGCACTGGGGGTGACCCCTGATGGCCACAGGGCTTCTTCCCGGGGTGATGAAAATGCCCTAAAGGTCCACGGTGGTTGGCGGCCGGGTCCGCCCTCGGCTGGCGTGGAGAAGGGGCCGTGGGAGAAGACGGGCATTTTCCCACGGTCTCAGCCTCCCTCGGAGGCCCGGCTGGTGCCGCCGGAGGCCAGAGCCTCTCAGGACCCGCTTGCCGGGACAGCGGGCCAGAGCCCCAGAGGCCCACAGTGAGATGCATCCTGTTCCCTCACAGGCAGCCGCGGGGACCCCGGGCCCCCAGGCCCACCCCCCATAATCCAGCCAGGAATGAAAGACATCAAAGGAGAGAAAGGAGACGAAGGGCCTATGGGGTTGAAAGGGTACCTGGGCCTAAAAGGTGAGCATCGCCGCCCCTCCCCCTCCCCACCCCCCTCGGCTGCATCACCGACCCCCTCCCCCTCCCCGCCTCCCCTCAGCTGCATCGCAGACTCTCCCCCCCACCCTCAGCTGCATCTTCGTGCCTCCCCGCTCCCCCTCACCTGCAGAAACAACAGCGTCCACACCAGACGCCCCTCAGCCCAAGACGGGCTCCGCCATGTCCCCAGCCCCGGGGCCCGAGTGGGCCCGCGCGTCCCTGCCGCCCGAGTGGCCTCACTCCCCAGGTTCAGGCTCCGCAGCAGCGGGGCCGCAGAGTGGAAAGCGAGGCGCGGGCGGGCGCTGCCTCCTCACGCTGCGGTGTCCCCGCAGGTGTCCCGGGAATGCCGGGGATCCCCGGGCTGTCCGGAGTGCCCGGCTTGCCAGGGAAGCCAGGCCACATCAAAGGAGTCAAGGGAGACATCGGAGTCCCGGGCGTGCCCGGCGTGCCAGGATTCCCCGGAGTGCCCGGTCCCCCCGGGATCATCGGGTTTCCCGGGTTCACAGGAAGCCGGGTGAGTGAACGTCTTACTTCCCATCCCATCCCCCCTGCTCCTGACGGGGTATTTGCTGGGGTGCAACCCTGCGCAGGGCGTGGTCAGTGGCCCGTGGCCCGGAGGGGCCCTCGGTCAGTTATGCTTCCCAGGATCCGCTCCCCATGCTGTTCCGGGTACAGGTGCTTATGCTCACAGTCCTCAGCACATGACGGACTCCTTTCTGGCACGTCTGGGGAGGTTAGCCCATTTGGGGCAGATCAGTAGGTCTTTAGTCGGGTCACAGAAAAAGGATGCGTGTGTCCACCCAGGGGCCCGGAGGACAGTGCTCCCAGCAGCCTCATTCCGAATAGCAGAACCTAGGAGAGCCCAGAGGCCGCGACGGGAGGGGAGTGGGGGGCCATGGCGGGTTCCAGCCGTGAACGAGCACTTGGCGGTAAACTGGGCATCACTGATAAATGCACCAACCCAAACGACCGTCACCAACTTCGTGTTGAACGAAACAAGCCGGCAACAGCACAAATGATGCGATCCCAGGGGGGTAGAAGTCCAGAACCATCAAGACGACATGACAGCGGTCGGTCAGGGACTGGGGATGAGGAAACGGCACAAGAGAACTTTCTGGAATGCTGAAAACGTTGTGTGTGTTTATCTGGGTGGGACGTGAGTCCAAGGTCACTGAGAGGGTGAGGAGGTCACCGCAGTGACGTGCGTTACTCCTCAGGAGAGGAAGCTTCAAGAGAGGAAGAGAGGGACGGGCGCCTGGGCCGCTCAGCAGGCTCAGCATGTGACTCTCAGTTCGGGCTCAGGTCGTCATCTTATGGCTGTGGGATCGAGGCCCACGTTGGGCTCTGTGATGACAGCATGGAGCCTGCTTGGGATTCTCTCCCTCTCTCTACGCCTCCAAACCACCCCCCCCCCCGGGAAAATGAGTGAATAAACTTAAAAAAAAGGAAGAGAGATCATCATCTGAACAAGAATGGAGTCTCTGGCACCACCTGCCCGCCCCCCCCCCCCCAAAGTAGAGCTACTCTGGTCCAGAGATTCAAGTTAGCCATGCGGGGAGAGGTAACCATGCACGAGTCGCCACTAACGTTGCCTGCTGTGTAGACCAGAAGATCAGGGTAGAGCAGGACTCCGCCCTCCGCCTGAGGAAGGAGCCCCTTCAGAGAAGGAAATCATGGTTTGCATGGTCACAGAGCCACCCAGACCCCATCCCAGGCTCATCATCAGGAGCCAGCATCGCTGAGAAGTCTCACGTCAGCAGGTGGAGTGCACAGCCGTGCAACGTCTAGTGCAAGCTCGGGAATCCAGCAGCCCAAGTTCATATCCCAGTTCTGAGTGAGCAAATTACTTAGCCTTTCTGTGCCTCTCTGTCCTCATCTGTCAAATGGGAATCCATAGTACCTGCCTCTGAGACGGTACCCAGCACGGCTGCCCATGCACGGCCGAGCAGAGCGTGGGACGCAGTCAGCCATGAGTGCCGCTGCCACCATCGTGAACGTGACCTACGTCATCTACACTCTTAGCTTCAGCAAAGCTTTACTGCCGAGTAAGAACAGGGGAGCAAACGACGTGCCGTCATGCAGAAAAACATGAAGGGTCCTGCGAAATGATGACACAACTTGCAGCCTGGAGACTTGGTTTTAGCAAACCAAGTAGCTGGACACCGCCCCCCCAACCCGCAATTACAGACTTATTTCGTGAGCCGCTTCTTGAGATGTTTCTGTCTGACTTTGCTCTAGGGCGACAAGGGAGCTCC
The DNA here is from genome assembly GCF_003009895.1 of Hyaena hyaena. Lineage (NCBI taxonomy): Eukaryota > Metazoa > Chordata > Mammalia > Carnivora > Hyaenidae > Hyaena > Hyaena hyaena. The sequence goes on from NW_024080654.1 coordinate 4,691,928, forward strand.
GGGGAGAGCAGGTCTCTACGGCGAGGTGGGCCCCACGGGTGATTTTGGTGAGTGCTGCCTGGGTCGTGACCGTAGGGCATCCACAGTCCAGAATGTTCCAGAAGCGTGTGGTGACCAGACCGCAGATGCTGGGAGGAATTTTGAAGCAAATTCTTTTTATTAAGAACATAACACAGGGGTGCCTGGGTGGCTCCAGCAGCTGAGCATCCAACCTTGGTGTCAGCTCAGGTCTCGATCTCAGGGTTTGAGGTTCAGGCCCCACGTTGGGCTCTGTGCTGGGCACAAAGCTGAATGATGAATGAATGATGAATGAACGAATGATAACACAACGGAAGTTGTGAAGCTGACCCCCTGCCAGTAGGAAAAGCTGTTGCCAACCGTCTTTTCTACCCTTCAGGTGACATTGGAGACACCATCGATCTGCCAGGAAGCCCCGGCCTGAAGGGGGAGCAGGGTGTCGCCGGAGTACCAGGTACTGAGTCGTTCCTGTGTCCCCACCTTGGGACGGGCCTGAGCACTGCGAGCACCTCACTCGCAAGCTGGCCCAGCCAAGTGTATCTCCTGGTGTCACCGGGGTCCCAGTACAGGGTACGGTTTGAGGTCTCCAAGCCCAGGGCACAAAGAAGAGTCTGGACTTTTTAATTCAGTTGAACCTGAAGACAGCGCCAAGAAAGCTCTCTCTGTTCCTGAAAGGACATGGAGGACATGAAGCAAATGATGTAACGGCCAGAGCATGTGATAGGCAGCAAAGGGTTTAGAAGGAGGGGGCAGCGGGGGCCAGCCCCCAACAGGCACGGGGCGGGGGGCCTCGCAGGGTGCAGAGCTCACTCCTCTTCCCTGAGCATCCCTAAGTCCAAGGTCAGCATTCCCGCTAGTGGGCATCTGGGACAGATGCATCCCTTCTGGGGCTTTTCTCTTGGGGACCCCTCACTGCTTGAGCTGGAGCCCCGAGTTCTCCCAGGGCAGCCCCGGTCGGGGGAAAGCGCCTGTCCGTGTGATTGCTCGATGGGGTGGTTCTTGTCCAGAAACAGCTCTGGGATGGACGGGGCCATTCAGGCCAGCATGGAGCCAGACACGGCCCGTGCCTGCCGGCCACTCAGGGCTCACTGCACACCTGTCACCTGGCCTCGCGGTGGCTTTCCCCTGGGCCACATGGCCACCCTGGGCTGCCTACATCGCCCCTTCTGCAGAATTTCAGACAATTTGGTTTATAAAAGCACAAACATGAGACCATCTTTGCTCCGGGTCACTAACAATGACCTCATTTATTCACCTGAAAGTATGTCGGGGAACAAGCTGTCCCCACCAAGAATTACAGCTGTCACCCCTCCAATGTGTGGGTGACTTCGCTGTGGGCCCAGGAAGTAGGGCTGTGTCTCAGGACTTGGGTCCCAGGCGCGGAGGGGCCATGACATCTGTGTCAGGTGACCTTGGGGGCGTTCCGTCCCCCTTGGACCAATGAGGACTGCCTGAGAGGTCAGCCCAGAGTGGCCCGCGCAGCAGAGGGGCGGCCGGAGGGCCTCGGGGGCGGGGCTCAGGCTGGCGTCCCCGGGCTGACGCTACGCGGGACCGTCTACAGGGGGAGCACAGCTGGTTGGGGTTTGGGGAGGATTCCTGAAACACTAAAGTAACCGATAGAAATAAGCAGAACTCAGGTGGTTTTGCTTCAAGACCACACGAACGCTGGCAGTACCTCTTCTAAGCAACTCAGGAGTGTAAGCAGGCGCCAGACAAGAGTGATCATGTGGGATGTTAAGTTGAGCCGAAGTTTCCAAAATCCTCCAGCGTGCCACAAAACACCACAAACGTTTGACCGAGAACATGGCCACCGGTGTGAAGGCCTGGTGGCCACCTCGGAGTCTCCTGACGTGCAGGCTGCGGGTGCGGTCGCAGGCCTTGCCCCGGGCCCGCCGAGCACCCCCTAGGTCAGAGGCTCAGTCATCTGCACATAGAACAGATTCCCCAGATCTCTGGACACACTACACGTGGAAAACCACTCCAACGGGGGCCTACTTGGTGGTCTCTGGCTACTGGGCAAGGTGCTCAAAACACAGTGGCCTAGGACATCCACAAAAGGTAGTATCTCCTGGTCTCTGAGGGCCAGGAATTCAGGAGCACGGTGCTTCTGACTCCAAGATGGCGCCCGAGAGCTGCGTTGGTGGGAGGCCTCAGCCCCCTTGCCACGTGGGCCTCTCCCCACACGGCTTGGGCGTCCTCTCCAGAGCCAGCCATCCAAGGGGTGATATCCAAAGGGGTGACAAAGTGAAAGCAGGGATGCATGCTGCGTTCTAAGGCCAGTGAAGTGACACAGTGGCCTGGGGTCACCCAGGTCAGCCCCATCCATGCCCAAGGGCATGAATACCAGGACGTGGGGCCACTGAATTCTGTAAAACACGAGTCAGGGAAGGAACTCGTGCAGACACGGAGCCGTTCACAGCAGAAGCACCGATGTGGAGTGACAGCACCCCTCACCGGGCGTCCCCTTGAGGCCTGCTCCGCTCCAACCAGGAACTCTGTGCTTGCAGGTCTAAAGGGATTCTTTGGGGAGAAAGGAACGGAGGGTGAAGTCGGCTTCCCCGGGATCACAGGCGTGCCAGGCGTGCAAGGCCCTCCCGGACGTAAAGGGCAGGCAGGTACGATCTCGTGCTGTCACGCGGGCCCACGCCGCAGCCGGGCCTCTGAACCTCGCGAGCCCAGAGCAGAGGTGGCCGGCGTGCCTGTGGCCTAGTCTGCCGCCACCACACTGCACCCCAGGAAGCCGGCTCTTCCTTGTCACCCGTCACCCAGCTCTGCCTTAGGACGGACCTCGCGGAGGGGACCAGGCGGCCAGCCCCGGGGACACGCACGGGAACTGACGCCCGAGTTCCCGCGGGCCCGGCGTCCGTCTCCCCGTAAACGCAGGCCGCGTTCTGGTCGCAGCACCCCTTGTGTGCATTCGAAACGCGTTTGTGGATCCCGAGTTAGCTTGGAAAGCACACGGGACTACTTCCCCCCTTCTCTCTTGTTCCTGCTTTTGCTTTGTGTTTGCCTCGCTTTGCGTGGGACCTGGGAACCCTGCGGCTAGCCCTCCGGGGTGACCCGGGCTCTCTCAGACCCCCCGCGGATGGCGGGTCAACACTGGGAGAACGCGGGCTGCCCTGTCTGGCACAGCTGAGCCGCCGGCCCTGAGCCTGTACGTGCGGCACATTCCCGGCTGGAAGGAAGGCTCTTCCTTTCCCACAAAGGCCCTCCTCCTCCAGGCAGGAACCGAGCTGCAGGCCGGCGAGGCCTTGGGGTTCCTCAGGGTTCCGGTCCCACTTAAGGGTGTGTTTGTCCCCCCAGGCTTCCCGGGACTGACTGGGCTCCAGGGGCCGCAGGGAGAGCCCGGACGGGCAGGAGCGCCCGGTGACAAAGGAGATTTCGGCTGGCCCGGGGCGCCAGGCTCACCAGGTGAGAGCGATTCTCCCCCCGCAGACACGGGCGCCGGAGCCGCTCAGAGCCGGCCTGCAGGCGGGGAGAGGCCCCGGGACCCCGGTCGGCCTCTTGGTCGGCGCACGGCAATGCCGAGGTGGGACAGAGGGGCGGAAGCCAGTGTCCCCGCCGTCCTGTCCAGGGCTTCCGGCTGCGCCCAGGTCTGGCCGAGCTCTGGGCGGGAGCTGGGCGCTTACCCCGGCCTGGGGGGCTGTCTTACCCAGAATTAAGGGGCCACCTCCGCCCACACTCGCTGCCCACATCCCAGGAGGCATCGTGCCTGTTTGCCAGCAGCCTCCCGGGTCCTACTTAGGGAAGTGTGTGCCCGGGACTCCGGAGGGAGGGTGATGCTGGTTAGAGCCTTGGTTCCAAGCACGGCTTTTACACCAAGCGCGCACAGTGCCGCAGCGTCGGGGGAGAAACCGCGCCTCCATCCAGCTCCCCACGGCTGCAACGAGACTGTGAAAAGATTCCGTGAAGACAGTCTTTAAGTTCAACAGGTGTCCCGGGTGACAGGAAAGTGACGTACAAGTCGCGCTATGCAGCACTGCCTGCTGTGTGCGGGGATGTTGAGTAAATTGGGCAGAGGACAAGACAAAACAAGGTGCGAATTACTTGAAGCGTGTCTCTGTGCTCCGGCCACGGAATAACCGAGTGGAACCCACACAGGTTTTCCGGGCGTCCGAGGCATCAGCGGATTACACGGCTTGCCGGGCACCAAGGGCTTTCCGGGATCCCCAGGTATGCGGTCCTATGCCAGCCACCTGACCACACCAGTGGTGGGGGGAGGGGCTGGGGGGCAGTCCTGGACCCAGGGGCTCAGGGAGCCAGATGGAGGCCACACAGGCTCCCCAGTGGCTCTGCAGACGGAGAAGGGGTCCAACCACAATCACGTCGGGGACACGGGCCGCACGGCTAGCGGGCGTCTGCACGCCCCCCCCGGCTTTCTGTCCCTGAGCCCCAGTGCACGGCGTTACTGCCCCCTCTCTTCCGAAGTCAGCCTGGCGCGGCCGAGCGCTGACGTCACTGCTGTGTCCACCCTGCACAGGTGTGGACGCCCACGGAGACCCCGGCTTCCCCGGTCCCACCGGGGACAGGGGTGACCCAGGAGAGGCCAACACCCGCCCAGGCCCTATCGGAGCCCCAGGACAGAAAGGGGAGCGAGGAGATCCAGGTGAGCCCAGCCAGAGGCACCAGACCCGGGGTGTCTGTGAGTCTGAGAGATGGGCGTGCAGAGGTCTCTGGAAAGGGCCGCTTGCTTTGCAGAGAACTCTTGCTGCAGAGCCCCTCGGCCAGCCCTCCTCCCTCACACTCTCAGAGCCCATCGGGGGTGAGTCAGCGACCACTCTGCCTGGGGGAGGGAAACGCTGCCGGTCCCCCAGGGACCACACTCCCTGCCGCGTCCCCAGGGCGCCGGCACACGGGTTACCCATCACAGGCTCTCCGTGGCGGATGAACACATAAATGTAAGCATTACAATCAGAGCCAAACCCCGCGGGCAGGCCTGGCCTGCGGTAGGAGCCAAGCAGGGAACAGTGTGTCACCTGCTGGGAAAGGACCCCCAGCCCCCAGCACACGGGAGCGAGCCTAGCCTGAGGTGGGAAGTGCTTCCAGATGGAAGCATGATCAGTATCCACAGGGAGAGTGTGCCCGAAGTGTTACAGTTTCGTTGAGGGTTTGCTGGCTGACGGTCGTGGGCCCCACACGCCCAGCGTGCCCGCACTTCGTTCCCAGCAGAGCCTTGAGCCAGGGCTGCGCTGTTGGTGCTGCACAGCACACAGCACCGGCCTGTCACACGGTGGCCCAGGGCATGCTAGGGTGAGGGTACCCACGTGAGCTAGAGCCAGCGACCCCACAGGGTGGTCAGTTCCCAAGGAAGGCAGCGACTCGACCCCCCACCGACAGCAGCAGGTGTCCAAAGGCTCACAGACCACACGCGTGATTCTCCAAGGTCTGGCACCGCCCCTCTTCCCTTTCAAAGAGCTGGGATCCAGAATCCCCTGATACCTGAGCGCCGCAGCATTGATCTGAAGGCAAGAGATTGATGAGATGCTCAGCCAGCTGGGGCCTGACTATGAGCCCTGAGAGGCTGCATGGTGCTCACACAGCCCCAGCCCGGGTCTGTCGACCAGCACATCCCTGCTCAGGGGTGAGGATCTAGGGTCAGTCCATCGGCACATCCCCACTCAGAGGTGAGGATCTAGAGTCCGTTGACCAGCACATCCCTGCTCAGGGGTGGGGATCTAGGGTCAGGGCATCAGCACAGCCTCCTTCAAGCCCCCAGTGGAGTGACTGTGCCCATGACTCTGAAGTCAGACGTCTGCATGTGTGTTCTTGTCCTGCCTCTCACTTGGTGCGACCTTGGATGTGGCTTTGCTTATAAAACGAAGGTAGAAACACACCTTCTGGGTATCGAGGGGGTGCAGTGAGATCATGCAGTGAAGCTCTTACACGCGGAAGCCCAGAAAGCAAGGCTGGCTTCTCTACAAGGCCCCCAGTTAGCATTTTTTCCGAGAATCCCACTCGTGAGAGCATCTGCCCTCTGACAGGCCGAGGAAGGCGGCCCTGGGATGTGGAGGTGAGGCCCCGCCCGGGGGGACGGAGGGAAGTGAGAGGCACAGACGGTGCTCGCGGACAGGGCTCACAAGTCGCCGGCTCCTGCGCTCCTACGTGCACTGACGTCTGATGCACATGGCCTGCCGCTCAGGCTCAGAAACTGGCAACAAGGGCTGGATTACGGTTTCCAGCAGGACAGAAGTCACCTCTTATTCCCATTTACACCTCGGAGCGATGCCCGCCGCTGAGTAAGTGTTCAGCAGACCAGAAGTTCGAGAAGAATGTCATGAAGTCACTCTCTGTGACCGCAGTTGAAAGACACCCCCCGCCCCGCCCATGATCCCATTGTGCATTACCTGTGCACCGTCTGTTTCCCAGAATTCTTCGTGAACCTAACCCTTGCCCTCCATCAGAGGGACCCAGAGCGTACAGGCTCCCACGCAGCCCCGAGGCCCAGTGGCTCCTGGCGAAGCAGCTGTCCCCTGCGAGGGCCTCATCCCGCATCAGATCACAGCAGCCCAGCCAGCCTCCTGGTGCTGCCCACTGGGCCGCGGCCTCCAGCTGCCGTAGGGGAAGGAGACTTTCCATGGGGACACGCGGGTGGCCGGTGTCCTTGGAGGATGCACTGTCCTCCAAGGACTGCAGGTGACCACGAGCCATTGTCTTCCCTCCCTTGGGGCTCATCTCCGGCCAGAATCCCAGGTTTCAGCCCAGATGCTTCCTGCCGCTGACGCTGGGGCTCAGGTCACAGTCTGCCTGTGCCGCACCGCCTTTCGCCAAACCTCGGGTAGTCCGGGGCTTATTCAATACTCAGGAAGATCCGTGGGCGCCATGGAGGGAAAGGGCCTGTTTTGACCCCAACTCCAGCAAACTGGGTCTGGGTCACTTGGAGTGTCGTTAACAGAGGCCCTGTCGCTGCGGCTGGTCGTGGGAATCTGGCTGATCTGGATCTTCCGACTCGAGTTTTTGCCGTTACTCACTGATGCTCACCGCCTGTGTCGGTCACTGTGTGAGTGGTTAGACGCAGCTCGGCCGGCGTCATTTCCTGTCAGACGACAGAGGGGAGCTCGCTGGCCGCCTGTAATCAGTAGACGAAGACGACACCTGTCGGGGTCCCCCCCCAGGTGTTTCTCCATCGGCTGCGCAGAGCACGCCCCGTGGTGGGCATCAGAGCTGTGGTGTTGCTGAGGACCAGCCAGGAAGCCGCGTGGGGACCCAGGGAGCCCCTCGGTCGCACGGGGACCGTGCGCCTGGCAGAGGGACGCTGGCCCCAGATACCCAGGCTCCTCTCTGGCCTCCAGACTGTCGGAGAAAACCAGCACCAGAAAAATAGCCTGGCAATCAGAAGAGAAACCAACTGCCTCCCCACTGGCGGGTCCCATGGCTGCTGAGCTCGGATGGGCACCTGTAACCGACACGCGGGAGGAGGGGCCACCCACAGGTCTGCTCACGTGGGGACTGTCCTCCATGGTCTGTCCTCGGTCGGTGCCTGAGGCCAGCCCTGTCCCGTGCTGCGTTCTGTTCTGCGAAGCAAACACGGAGCGGATCCTGAACGAGCGAATCTCGTGCAAATGCGGGGCTGGGCTGCTAAGAGCCCTGCTCACGTGTTCATCGGCCGGTCTACACGGAGCCTCCTTCTAAGTGTGTTTCTGTTAAAAGACACCTTATTTGACGTGTGTTGTTGACACACTGACATGGACCTCATGGCCATCGGCTCTGTCTCTTGCCCGAAGGAAATCTCTCTGACGCACGTGTCCTCCGTGAGCACGCCCCCGCCTTCCTGAGCGGAGGAATGCCACTCAGGACTTCACCATGACCGGGGAGGGACAGGGACAGTTTAACAATGAAATCACCAGTAAGAAGCACAAAAACGTAAAAGCCAGAGCACTAAACCAACCCAGAGAGGATACTCGGAGCTGAAATGGGGACGTGGGTGGGGACGCAGGCGACTGCGTCCTCTGCGTGTCCAGGAGGCCCGCCAGCACTGATGGCGCATCCCCAGTAAATCCTGCCAGTACGAGGACTGGCAGGCACAGGATCCGCAAGCAGTGAGGTCGGCCGTGCAAAGCTGGGGCCCGGGCTACGGAAGGGGGGTGCCCCCAGGGCGGACCAAGAGCATCGAGGGCTCCAGAAGGAAACTTGCGACCCAGCACCAGCGCTAGCGAGCAGCAGAGCCAGCCTCCCAGGGCCGAGGGGCCGTCCACGATCCGTGGGACCCTCGGGGCAGCGGGAGGGGCTGGAGGCTTCCCCGCAGGGCAGGGCGGTGTGGCAGCTCCCCGCCTCCCCCCACCCCCGCCCCCTCCTTGGCGGCTCGGCCTCTGCACAGGAGGGGAAACGATAGATTGAAAAGTTGGATGCTGACGCCAAAGCTGACTTCTTGTTTCTCTCCGAAGGGGAACGAGGCCCCGTCGGGAGTCCCGGACTTCAGGGATTTCCAGGCATCACCCCACCTTCCAACGTCTCTGGGTCACCCGGTGACAAAGGGGCGCCGGGGATATTTGGCCCGGAAGGTAAGCAGGTCTCCCGCTTCTGTGCGTTGCGATCCGGGGCAGGAGCCGGCAGTGACCGGACTACTTCAGGGGTGGGACAGACTCGCTTCCACCGTGAGGGACACCATATGGAGGGAGACAAGCCACACTCGCAGGGAGGGACGAGGGCTGTGTGATGCCACTGCCCACGAGTCCCCAGAGCGTCAGGTCTGTGGGTGGAAGGGAGGATGGGGGGCCGCTCCGACGGAGCGTCGCAGGTGAATGGGGGCAGAGCCTTGCTTCGGGAAGTGAGGTCTGAGGTGGATGGTGGCGATGGCCGTGCCGGTGTGCTCAGTGCCCCTGAACCCCACACTTAGAAGCGGTTAAAATGGGGGCGCCTGGGGGGCTCAGTCAGTTAGGCGGCCGACTTCGGCTCAGGTCATGACCTCACAGTTCGTGGGTTCGAGCCCC
>NW_024080654.1:4702020-4722051 GCF_003009895.1 Hyaena hyaena
GGGGACCCCGGGCCCCAGGGCCCGCCTGGCGTGTTCGGGCTCCCGGGAGAGAGAGGTAACGGTGCCCACGGAGGGAGGGCTCGCACCCATGTGGGCGGGGCTGGCGGCACCGGTGGGGGGGCTGGCGGCACCCATGTGGGCGGGGCTGGCGGCACCCATGTGGGGGGGCTGGCGGCACCCATGTGGGGGGCTGGCGGCACCGGTGGGGGGGGCTGGCGGCACCGGTGGGGGGGGCTGGCAGCACCGGTGGGGGGGGGCTGACGCCCCCGCATAGACGTGTGAGTCCTCCGTGTCCGGTTTGTCTTAAAGGACCCAGGGGGGAGCCAGGACTTATGGGAAACACAGGAGCTACTGGCAGCGTGGGCGACCCAGGTCCCAAGGGGCCCAAAGGAGACCGAGGACTCCCAGGTGAGTGGCCCTGGCGCGCGCACCGCCAGCACCTCGGCTGGGTGGCCCCCGGGACTGGGGGACCCCTCGAGGCCGTCCTCTGAAGCGCCTCGCTGAGACCTGCGTGGCTCCCGCCGCCGCTGGGTGACTGACGGCCTCGCCAACAGGCGGTTCTCTGGGCAGCAGGTGGCTCCGGGGGCACCAGGATTGGCTTCAACGATGAAACAATGGGATGCAGGCCATGCAGGAGGCCCCTGTGTCACCTGGCCTTTCTCTGCCATTTCCAGGCACCCCCGGCTCTTTGGGGTCCCCGGGGATCGCAGGGATCCCCCAGAGGATCACCGTCCAGCCAGGGCCAGTGGGTCCACACGGCAAGAGAGGCCCCCCGGGGGCCCAGGGAGAGATGGGGCCCCAGGGCCCCCCTGGAGAGCCAGGTAGGCGCCCCCTTTCCTGCCGGCTTCTCGCTCCCGTTTCCTCCCCGAACGCCCTTGCTGAGCAGCAGTGACGCCGAGCCCGGTCGCTCCGTCCCTGGTGCTCACACTCCTTTCGTGGCCGTGCAGGTTTCCGCGGGGCTCCCGGGAAGGCAGGGCCCCAGGGAAGAGGCGGCGTGTCTGCCGTTCCCGGGTTCCGAGGAGACCAGGGGCCCGTGGGACAGCAGGGCCCCATCGGCCAGGAAGGTGAGTTACACACAGAAGGGGCAAAGGGCAAGGCCGTTCTTCCGTGTCTGCCGATGACCAGTGTCCTGTGGTCCGTCGGGAGGGGTGAGCCAGCCCCGAGCGAGCAGGAAGAGGCTGTCCCCTCCGCAGCCGTGGTGCTGGGGGCGCCGGGTAACACCAGGAGCAGAGTCCCCGGACAGGCCGGGCCCCCTTCCTTCCGCTGATGGGCCCGCAGGTGGCTCGGACAGGGAGGCAGTCCCCGTTCTTTGAGAAAAGGCCTTGTAAAGGTCTCAAAGGTCTGGGCCGGAGAGACGGACCAATGACGCTGGCAGGAGGGCTCGTCAAGTCCTGTCACTGATTTCTTAAAACGAGCTGTGCACGCACAGGGCGGGGCGGGCCAGAAACACTGGCAGTTTGTGCACAAAGAACTAGCTCAGCCTGGACGGCTGGTGCCCAGCATTTGAAGGGCTGTGTTGTTGGAGGCAGAGCAGACGTGCCGCGGTGCTCAGACCTGAGCCCCGGGCGGGCACCGCAGGAGGCAGACCCCTCACCCGGGGGTGCGCAGCGAGTCGCCTGTCCCCGAAGTGCCTCAGCCTGGCGCTTGGGGCAGAGGAGGCTGGTCGGCTGGGCGGGGGCTGGGCTGCAGTCCTCTGGGCCCTTCCTACTGGCTCTGTCTGCCCCTCGCTCGGGATGCTCGCGGGTCCCCCACGGGGCACGGCCGGTGAGGGCCAGGCTGCGGGCAGAACGCAGGCGGCAGCCGCAAAGCAGAGGCCCAGGCAGTAGCTGAAAGGCGGCCGCTTTCTCCCGGTTCTAGGGGCGCCGGGCCGCCCAGGGACCCCCGGCCTGCCCGGCATGCCCGGCCGCAGTGTCAGCATCGGCTACCTCCTGGTGAAGCACAGTCAGACGGACCAGGAGCCCATGTGCCCCGTGGGCATGAACAAGCTCTGGAGCGGGTACAGCCTGCTGTACTTCGAAGGCCAGGAGAAGGCGCACAACCAGGACCTGGGTAGGTACCGCTGGCCCCGCCGGCTCGGCGCCTGGTCAAGGCCAGCAGTCGCGGCCAGGTTCGCGCAGGCGGTCGAGGGCACTGGGCCCATGCACATCCTGGGGCTTCCAGAACAGATGAAGCTGGTCTTTGACCTCTAAAGCTCAGGTCAGGACCACAGAGGCCGCGGCCTCAGGCTCAGGGGCCCCCAGAACCCCCAGGAGAACAGATACGGATCCAAGTAAGCCTGGTTGCCAGAGGACTTAAAAGCGCACAGAAAGTGCAGCAAGCACGCGTGACCCGTGGGCGAGGGGCACGGGTGCCTCTGTCTGGGGGGTGGGGGGGGCCTGGGAGGGGACAGGGACGGGGACTCCATCAAGCCCAACCCTGATGCTCTGTGCACACTCCTGTCTACGGGCTCCACTTCCAAAATACATTTAGCGGAACAGAAAGTGCGGCAAATGCAAACACAGCTGGGGCCTCAAGTGCAGGGCTGGGGCCTCAGGTGCAGGGCTGAGGCAGGGCGGGGAGCCGGGCTGCCAGGCGGGCCTGGGGCAGGCGCCCCGCACGTTCCTTTCCCCGCTCAGTGGGCAGCCGATGTGGGCAGGGGAGGCTGTGCCGCGAGCTCATTCTCTCTGCTGCGAGGAAAAGGCAGGCTTTGTACCCAGGAGCAGGGAGGTATTTGGGGTTCGGACCCCTCGGGCGCAGGAAGCCAGGCCCTAGTCTTGGGTCCCCTCAGGGGTCTCTAAGACGCCCAATGGTACAGTCCTCGGCCAGATGCTAGGTCACGAAGACCCCACTCCATCCAGGGGTGAGCATGAAAACTTCTAGAAGGACAGGGCTGAAAAGGCAGCGTATCTGCTCCAAAAAAAAAAAAAAAAAGGAATGGGACCCCACCCCCCGGCATGGTCCCCAGGGCAGACCTGAGCCGCATTGGGGGCCTGGGGGCGGGGCCCTGGTGGGGCCCTAGCGGGAGGCGGGGGCTGAGGGCCGCTGGGAAGCACGCCCCGCCGTGGTGTCGCCCCACAGGGCTGGCGGGCTCCTGCCTGGCCCGGTTCAGCACCATGCCCTTCCTGTACTGCAATCCGGGGGATGTCTGCTACTATGCCAGCCGGAACGACAAGTCCTACTGGCTGTCCACCACGGCCCCGCTGCCCATGATGCCGGTGGCCGAGGACGAGATCAAGCCCTACATCAGCCGCTGCTCTGTGTGCGAGGCCCCGGCCGTCGCCATAGCGGTCCACAGCCAGGATGTGTCCATCCCCCACTGCCCGGCCGGATGGCGCAGTCTATGGATTGGATATTCCTTCCTCATGGTAGGTGTGCGTGCCCGCTTTCTCTCTGAGCGTGAACTGCGGGGAAATCTAGTTCCTCTCCCAGCCATACCCAGCCTTCCTAAGAATAATCACAAAGGGCAGTTTCAGGTTGTGCACTGCACAAGGGCCTCTGGCCCAGGGGATGGGAGCTGGGATTCAGCCTGCACTTTAGCCTGCACTGTGCTGACTGAGCCATGTCAGGCATGGGCTGCCCCCACCCAGAAGGGGGTCTGTGAACTCACCATCAGGCCATGGTGCTGGCTGTAATTAGGCTAAACGGTGCCAGCAGCCCATACGGCTTTCCTGCTCACTCCACCACCGTAGGGAGAAAGAACGGCCGGTGACGACGGTCGACTTGTGTTTATGTTTATTATAGCTGCCGGGACTCAAATCATATAAATAACACAATACGTAAGTGATCAGAGAAGCTAGGTGTCAATATCTTTATTTTTAGAGGTATGATCGCTGCAATAATTTGAAGCACAGACACTACGTTCTGTGCAAAGACAGGCACCTTCCTACTTTTCAAGAAGCCGATCACAGTCACATAAGGTGACTTTTGCGGACAGAACAACCCCGCTTGGTTACACGTGCCATCAGGGCGCCTCTGTGGTCCCTCATGTCTTCAAACTTCCACTAGAAACTCCAAACTAGGCCCTGAGCTTCTCCCTCGCCCAGGGAGTGACCTGACAGGGACAGTCCCTCTTCCCTTAGCAGCACACCTCCGGTCCGAGTCAGCAATAAGCCGCGTGGCCTTCTCCGGCCAGCCGGCACCGGACACCCCCCGGGGGTGAGGTGCCATGGGGCCAGGGCTCAGGGCCGACAGGCCACGGCAGCGCCTGCCGGTGTGGACCAGCCTGCACCGCAGGACCGGAGCGTCTTGTCGCGCATGAGGTGCCCTTTCGTCCGTCACTGTCACGGCAGCAAAGCATCAGTCCCTTGCCCCCCGTGACCTCCCGAGGCCACGCTGGTGGCAGCTCTAAACAGAGGCCTTTGGTCCAGTTTCTCCTTTTTGGTTCAGACTAGGAAGTGCACGCAGGCTGTGACAGTGTCACGGTCACCTCTCAGGGCCTGCCGCTACCGGGCGGTTCTCCTGGGAGACAGCCGCTGCTCCCTGGCCCAGAGCCAGAGGCTTGTCTGCTGAGAGTACTCTGGGAAAGGCGGGGGTGGGTGCATGTGTGCAGCGTGCATACGTGCACAGGTGTGTGCACAGACATTTGTGCACCTGTATGTGCACATGCATGCATCTCTGTGTGAGCACACATGCAATGTATATACATGGACAGGTATGTGCACACATTGTTTGTGTATCTGTGTGCACATGTGTGTGCACCTGTGTCGGTGTGTGCATGCAGGGGTGGGGGGTATGGGCATCTATGTATACATGTGCATGGGTGTGTGTGCATGTCTGCATCTGGGTACATGTGTGCACATGTAAGTGTATATGCATGTGTGCACATGTGCAACTGTATACATGTGCAGGTATGCGCATATGTATGTGTATGTGCTTGGGCACCTGTGTACACATATGCAGGTGTGTGTACGTGTGTGTGCACATGTCCATGTGTGTGTGTTGTGTGCACATGGGTGCCTGTGTACAAGTGTGCAGGTGGATGCCAGTGTGTACACATGGATGCCTGTGTACACATATGTAGGCATGTGCATGTGTGTGCATGGGCACCTGTGTGGATGTGTGTGCAGGTATGTGCACATGGGCGCCTGTGTGCAGGTGTGTGCAGGTGTGTGCATGGGCACCTGTGTGCATGTGTGCAGGTATGTGCATGTGTGTGTACATGGGCGCCTGTGTACACATGTGCAGGTGTGTACAGGTGGGCACCTGTGTACATGTGTGCAGGCGTCTGCATGGACACCTGTGTGCACGTGTGTGCACATGAGCACCTGTGTACATATGTGAAGGTGTGTGTGTGCGCGCATGTGTGTGTGGACTAAAGCCAGAGCCCTTGCCCAGCCGGGCTGGTTCTAGCTCCGAGGCCTCCCGCAGGGCTCTTCCTCCAGAACCGGCCCCTGCCCCGACCTCTGCTCCTGCCCCGCCCCCGCCCCGCCCCTGTCCTGCCCCAGACTCGGCCCCGCCCCCGCCCCGCCCCGGCCTCTGCCCCGCCCCCGCCCCGCCCGCCCTCTGCTCCTGCCCCGCCCCTGTCCTGCCCCAGACTCGGCCCCGCCCCCGCCCCGCCCTCTGCTCCTGCCCCGCCCCTGCCCCGCCCCTGTCCTGCCCCAGACTCGGCCCCGCCCCCGCCCCGCCCTCTGCTCCTGCCCCGCCCCACCCCGCCCCTGCCCTGTGCCTGGTGGCCAGGCCGCCCTGGATTTTTCAGCCACGCCGGGAGCCTTAAATCGCGTGTTGCAGGTGGTCCGTATTGAAAGGACAGATGAAGTCTGGGCGGGTGTTCGGTGGGGGGCCGGGGGGGGTGCATCAAAGAGACCCCCCCCCCCGGGCGTGCGCGCTCACGGCCCCGCCCGCCTCCCCCCGCGCAGCACACGGCGGCCGGCGACGAGGGCGGCGGCCAGTCGCTGGTGTCGCCGGGCAGCTGTCTGGAGGACTTCCGCGCGACGCCCTTCATCGAGTGCAACGGCGGCCGCGGCACCTGCCACTACTACGCCAACAAGTACAGCTTCTGGCTCACCACCATCCCCGAGCGCAGCTTCCAGGGCGCGCCGGCCGCCGACACGCTCAAGGCGGGGCTCATCCGCACGCACATCAGCCGCTGCCAGGTGTGCATGAAGAACTTGTGAGCGCCCCGGGCCCGGTGCTCGCCCGTAACTCGTTACCTCACACGCCGCCCCCGACCCGCCTCGTTACCGAATCCCGTGGGAAGGCCGCCCCCGCGCCGGCTCCAGGCGTGCCCGTATGCGCCCGCAGACCCCGCAACTCGCCCAACGGGGCGCTGTGGACCCGCGAAGCCGTGCGCCCCGGGGCCCCCGGGCTCACGCGCGCGGCTCCCACCCGCGGGCCCCGGGCCGCCGCGCTGGCAGAGACCGGGATGCGCCCCCTCACCCCTCGGGAAGGCCGCGCGCGCCTTGCCAGAGCTGGGAGCCCCCCGCGTCCTCGCAGACGCTCGGGAGGCGTCTCAGCCACGTGTGGCCGCCGCGCCACGTGGCCGCGCACTGTAGGGGCCGCAGGCGTGTGTCCGCGGCCCCGGGGGCTTACCCTCCACTGTGGTGCTTCGCCCTCCGATGACTTACCTAACCTCTGTAATAAACACACAATAAAAGTTGGTTTTGAGCTTTTTATACCCCGGGGTGTCGACGGCCTTCGTTGTCGCACGTCCGAGAGCACAGCCGCGGAACCGCAGGCCCGAGTCGGGTGAGCCTGGCACCCGCCACGCCCCTGCCCCGTGCCCGCACTCGTGAGCCCGGGCTGCGGTGCGTCCGGGCAGGCAGCGCCTGTGTTTGTAGCGTGTCAGGGTTTGCAGGAGCCACGCCGGCCACACTCGCGGGGCCCTTCAGACACACCTGCCCAGTCAGTCCCCAGATCAGCTCCGAGTTTCCAGGAAACCCCAGGCGCATTCTGGCTTCAGCTTCTCTGACCTGACCGCTGGGAGCCCAGCTCAGAACTTAGTTCCAGCCTTAAAAATGCAATCTCGGTGCTCCCGGGGGCTCAGTCGGCTAAGCGACCGACTTCGGCTCAGGTGGTGATCTCACGGTTCATGAGTTCGAGCCCGACGTCGGGCTCTGTGCTGACAGCTCCGAGCCTGGAGCTGCTTCGGATTCTGTGTCTCCCTCTCTCTCTCTGCTCCTCCACTGCTCACACTCTGTCTCTCTCCCTCAAAAATAAATTTAAAAAAATTAAAATGCAGTCTCATATTGGAGCACCTGGGTGGCTCGGTCAGCTAAGGGTCACACTTGGCCTCAGCGCAGGTCAGGATCTCACGGTTCTGTGAGCTGAAGTCCCAGTGAGGCTCTGCGTGACAGTGCAGCGCCTGCTTGGCATTCTCTGTGTCCCTCTCTCTCTGCCCCTCCCTGCTCACGCTGTCTCTGTCTCTCTCAAAAATAAACTTTAAAAATACTATAAGAAACACAATCTCACACTAAACTTTTAAAAAACATTTTATTTTAAGGAACCTCTACCCCCAATGTGGGGCTCAGACTCCTGCCTCTGAGATCAAGAGGCACAAGCTCTTCCCGCTGAGCCAGCCAGCGCCCCCATGTTAAACTTTCCTGAGAACAGTTTCCCCGTAACTAAAGGAGTATTCCACGTGACAGTGTCATTCGAAGTACAGGAGCGACCACCATGACGTGCACTGTCCCCCGGAAGCTGACTGGGCCAGGGCTCCGCCCGGGAGGGTTCTGTGGGGACATGAGTCCCAATCAGGGCGCGGTGGGGGGGGCAGCCAGGTCCTGAGGGCCTCCCGCCACGGGCACCTAAGGGCTCTCTGTGCGGCAGGAACCCACGGGAAGGCCGCGCGGGAGCCTCGGGCCGTGCAGCCCAGGCGGGGAGCAGGGAAGCCAGCTCTCGGCCAGGGGATCCCGGGCTGCCCCACCGACAGGTGCCTGGGTGCCTGGCTCCCCGTGTGTCCGGCTGAGCATCGGCCCAGACATGGCACAGAAGCCGCGGAGCTGACGCAGTGCGTGTGCTACACCTGCTCGCAGGTGGTTTCCATGGCAACAGTCCGAGCAACCCCCCCCCCCCCACACACACACACACACACACGGGAGGTGAGGCTGGGAGGCCAGGGCTTGAAAGCCCCCAGCACAGCACCCCTTATGGAACTCAGAGAGGCAGCCGTTACTCCAGACTCCTGTCCACACAATCAAGGGGCAGCCGCGAAGAGCGTCACAGTCCCCAAGATCCCTGCTGGACTTGGCTTAGGGGTGATGGCATGAAGGACGGGCACTGGGCACCGGCATCCTCCCTCGTGGGGCCACCCCCCGGGGCCCCTGTGCCCACCTGCCTGCAGGCTGACCCTGGGCAGGGGCTTGCGTAACACACAGTGACTCACGGGAGCCTTGTCGCCCCTGGCTCAAGTTCAAGAGCACAGCCAGCTGGATGGAGGCCGGCTCTGACGGTGTGGGTCGTGTGGTGATGTAAGCCGGCCCTGAAACCTTGGCCGTTTCCACAGAGGCCATTTGGTCACAGGGGTCAGGACCCGGCCTCTCTGGTGAGAGTGGAGGGGGCGGGAACGTATGCTCTTCCTGGAGCTGACTTATCCCTACTTCTATGCTTAGAAAAAGATAAGTGTTGGGGCGCCTGGGGGGCTCAGTCAGTTAAGTGTCTGACTTCAGTTCAGGTCACACGATCTCACGGTTTGTGAGTTCAAGCTCCAAGTTGGGCTCTGAGCTGACAGCTCAGAGCCTGGAGCTGCTTCAGATTCTGTGTCTCCCTCTCTCTCTGCCCCTCCCCCACTCGTGCTCTGTTTCTCTCTCTCTCAAAAGTAAACATTAAAAAATTTTTAAAAAGAGAGAAAAAGAAAAAACAGTGTTCCCTGCAGAGTTCCCAGAATTGAGATGCTAGTGTCCAGATTATGAGGAATCTGTTTGGGGGTCTTCCTGCCCCTCCCTCCCTGCCCCGGGGACAGGAACCCCACCCACCCCCACACACTAACATGTGAGTCATGAACATGAGAGCGAGGCCAACAGAGGGCAAGGCGAGGGAGGAGGGGGTAAGTGCCCCTGGAGACTCCAAGGTGACCTGGGGGGCGCCCCCCACCGCCCGGGGCCAGGCCGCCCCGCTCGCCTCGCCCGGACCCGTCAGCCCCCAGGACTGCGGCCAGGCCTCCGTGGCTTTTCCCAGGGGAAACAAGCAGGGGGGCACAGCGGGCGCACCTCGTCTCGGGCAGAGGGGACGCTGGAACCCACCTAGGGGGCGGGACACAGCAGCTCTGTAACCAAGGAAACCACGGGCAGGCGTGCAAGGAGGCTGAGTGCTGCGGGCAAGGGTATGCAGGTCTTCCCAGCACCGCAGGTGGCTCTGAGTACACCAGGTTCGGAAATGACCGCCATGCCTTTAAGAACCCAGCCTGGGGGCGCCTGGGTGGCGGAGACTGACTTCGGCTCAGGTCAGATCTCACGGTTCGTGGGTTCGAGCCCCACATCAGGCTCCGTGCTGACAGCTCAGAGCCTGGAGCCTGTTTCGGATTCTGTGTCTCCCTCTCTCTCTGCCCCTCCCCATTCATACTCTGTCTCAAAAATAAATAAGCTATTAAAAAAAAAGGGGAAAAAAAAGAAAGAACCAGGCCTGGCAGCCTGAGCAAAGGGGGAAGCGGGGCTCACGACACCCAGACTGCAACGTCCCCAACCTTCCGGCTGCCTCGCTCGGCCCCTTGGGCGCCAGAAACATCCACCCAGGAAATGTGATCGAGAAAAAGGTTTTCGCCTGTGAGAGGACACAGGGAGCCGTGTGAGAGCCTGCAGCTGCGGCTCGGAGACCGGCCACAGCGGGGAGGCCACGGGGCCCAGGCACAGCGGGGCGGTCACAGGGCTGTCTGTGGCCTCCCTGCCCCCCAGAGGCCAAATCTGTGCAAAAGAAAAGAAGGAACATTCGAGCTTCCCAGCTCAAACCCACTCCCAGCGGCGAAACCCCCTTTCTCTCCACGAGCGGGCTCCCACACCCACCCGCTGAGCGACCGGGAGCCTCCCCAGGGCCCGCCTGGCTCCCGGGGTGCTAACCAGGCCCACGTGGTCAGACTGAAACCCTATGAGCAGGTTCGGACCCCAGAACCAGGCCGGCGTCCCAAACCCACTGGGGACAGAGCCCAGCGTGAACTCTATTTTTAGGGCAACCATCAAGGGTGAAACTGTGTGGCCCATGGAGGACATGTCGTCCCAGGCCCTCCCCCAGAACGTGAGGCCGTTCGGGCCCCGAGCTGGGGGTGCTGAGAGAGGAGGAGCAGAAGTGAGGAACATCCAGGGGGACAGGGCCCCGGGGACTCGGCCAGCCCCCCTTCCAGCATGAACCAGAGATGGTTTCGTGGGGCCCCTCGCCCACGGGCTTCAGAGACAAATTCCGGGGCCCCCCGGATGGTGGCAGTTTCCACAGGCGGGTCACTAGCAAAGACACGATCCAACCAGACTGCAATAATGATGCGCTGACCCGCGTCCTATGGGCCCCGCCGAGGGGCGGCCCTCGGGCCTCATGACGGACTTCAGTAACGGTGTCCCCCGGGGGAGCCCAGGCCGGCCCGCGGGTCAGCTCACGCACGACGTCACACGGGAGCAGAGGACGCCGGGCTGCGGGCCCCCAACGCGGCCGTGGGCACTCAGCACAATGACCACACACCCCTCCCCGCCAAAGCAACGACTCACAAAACACGCTGCTTTCTTGCCGGGCTCTGCCTCACCGCGTGTTCCGCTAGGGACCGAATGCTTGTTTCCCCCAAGACGTGTATGCTGGAGCCCGGACGCCCCCCACCCCACAGCACCCACCCCACGTGACAGCCTTTGGAGGTCATGGCGGGGGGTCCTCTCGACAGGATCAGTGCCCTCACGAGAAGAGAGACCAGAGCGCGCCCCCTCCACCATGCGAGGACACAGTGAGGCGGTGGCATCCGCAAGGCAGGAGGGGCCCAACCGGAAATCAGATCTGCACTCGAGACCTCTGGCTTCCAGCCCCAGAGCTGTGAGAGGGAGGTGTCTGCTCGTGAGCCGCCAGCCCCGCATTTTGCTACAGCGGCCCCAGGGGGTGGAGACACCCCCATTTTTTTAAGTTGGTTTTTTTTTTTTTGAGAGAGAAAAAGAGAGAGAATCGCAAGCAGGCTCTGTGGCCACCAGCACAGAGCCTGACACGGGGCTCAAACCCACGATCCGTGAGATCATGACCTGAGCCGAAGTCAGACGCTCAACGCCACCCGGGCGGCCCCTGAGATACCCCTTAAAGTTAAGTTTCTCAGAAACAAAACCGCTGCCTCACAGCTTCCTTATCTGAGAATCTTCTCGTGACAGCGCAGCCCGCCTACCCACCACTGGGAAGGGGGCTTCTGATTCAGGACCCTTGTGACCCTTGTGACCCCAAACAGACTCCAGTTTTCTGTCCCTCGAGCTCCTGTCATCATGAGCAGGCAATGGACCAATCAAAACGTTCTGGAATTTCTAAGCATTCGATGTAGCTTTTAAAAACAGAAGTTTTTTTGTTTTTGTTTTTGTTTTGAGAGAAAGAGCAAACAGGGGAGGGGCAGAGAGAGAGGGAGACAGAATCTGAAACAGGCTCCAGGCTCCGAGCTGTCAGCACAGAGCCCGACGTGGGGCTCGAACTCATGAACTGCAAGGTCATGACCTGAGCCAAAGGCGAGTCAGACACTTAACCGGCTGAGCCACCAGGAGCCTCGAATGACAAATACCTTAAGCTCACAGCCACCTCCCAGGCGCCCCAGCAAGGGGCCCACCAGCAGTGAAAATAAACTCTAAGTTGACAGACTCCACACCAAGGGTCTTCTGATCACCCGTTTTAATAATACGTGTAGCTCGTACGGTGGCACCCGTATCGAGGCAGGAATTCCCGACTTCGTAGCCGTCCTCGAGTCCAGAATCGCCGTGATGCCGCAGGACACCAGTGCCAAACAGTAGGACCCAGGAGACACCAAAGTCTGAGAATAACACAAAAGTGGTGCAGGGGCCACACCGGGTGCCTCGAGAGCCCGGCCACGGCCTCCGGTGAGGCCGGGTTTTTAGGCAAGGGGCAGCCCTGGACGGCGGTCTCTGGGCGTCCTGGCTCCAAAGCGTGCTTTCAGCAGGGGATTCACTTGTCCCCACTCCCGGCACAGTGACCGTCCCCAGGGGCCTCGAAACCACCGGGTCCTCCTCCTCCTCCGCACGACGAAACCCCTGGACTTCCCACAACGGCCCCCCGCCCCCCACCTGCGCTGGTCACTCCCTGGCCGATCGTGCACACTGGGGCTCGGGGCCTCGGTGCGTCAGGCACAGCACCCGGACCTGGTCCGTCCGGGCGTGTCATAACTGGTGATGTCCACGGTCTGCGGCGGCTCCTGGGCTCTCTGCCGCGAGATCACGGGCACCACCATGTCGAACAGCGTTTCGAACAGCAGGTCCACGTGGTGCCCGGTTTTGGCGCTGGTCTCGAAGCACATCCGCTCGGCCGCCGGCGCGTCCTTCTCGTCCAGCATCCTGTACTTGAGGATCTTCTTGTACAAGGCCACCGCGTCCTCCGGCCGCACCTGCTGGGGCGCCCTGGGCGCTCCGCCGCCACCCCCGGCCGCCCCGGGGCCCTGGCCGTCCTGCCCCGGGCGCTCTGCGGCCGGCTCCTCGACGAGGTCCACCTTGTTCCCCACGATGGCAAAGAGGCAGTCGGAGCTGGCCGTGTCCGTCAGGCCCAGGAACCGGTCCTCCAGCTGCAGCAGACTCTGCGGGTGGCTGACGTCGTAGGTGAGGATGACGGCGGTGGCTCCGCGGCAGTACATGGAGCCCAGGCCGTGGAACTGCTCCCGCCCTGGCCGGGAAGAGGGGAAGAGAGATGCAGGTTATGCCTCGTCCGCGTCCGCACCCCCAGAGGGACCAGGGAGCCCGACCCCGGACGCAGGCGAGGCTGGGGCTGGGCCTGATGGAGACGCGGGCGTGCACAAAGGAGGGAGGGTCCCAGGCCCTCCGGGACCCGAGGGCAGCACCCTCCGCTCCGGGAGGCTTCACAGCAGCGGCGGGACCTGCTGTACAGGAAGCCTGGTTTCCAGGCGAACCTCTGAATTTTACTGCCTGCTTTTTTTTTTGTATTTGTTTATTTTGAAACAGACACAGGTGAGCAGGGGAGGGGCAGGGAGACAGGGAGAGAGATTGAGAATCCCAAGCAGGCACTGTCAGTGCAGAGCCCAGTGGTGGGGCCTGAACTCATAAACTGTCAGATCATGACCTGAACCGAAATCAAGAATTAGATGCTTAAGCCACTGAGCCCCCCAGGTGCCCCCCACATGCATTTAAACCCAGTACTCAGGGATGCCTGGGGGGCTCAGTCGGTCAAGCGTCCGACTGTGGCTCAGGTCATGATCTCACAGTTCATGGGTTCAAGCCCCACGTCGGGCTCTGTGCTGACAGCTCAGAGCCTGGATCTGCTTCAGATTCCGTCTCCCTCTCTCTCTGCCCCTCCCCCATTCGTTCTCTGTCTCTCTCTGTCTCTCAATAATAAATAAATGTAAAAAGAAAGTTTAAAATAAAATGAAATAAAATAAAATAAAATAAAAAATAAATCCAGTATTCAGAGAAAGGGTCACGGGCTCATACTGCTTGGTAGAAAGGGACCCCTGACAAAAAAAGGAAGAACTTTTGGCCTGTGGGGGGGGGTTCTCAGAAGTGTGGGGTGAAGACATGTTGTTACCTACACACATGTATTTACATAAAACATGTCCTTTGCCACTAAACCACTGCTTACATTCAGCTACGTGACCCAAGACACCCGAACAATTTCCACCCCAGCCACTCTGGAAAGGCCTCGACGCAGGCGAGATGGCGCCCCCGCTCTGGGGCCCGGCTGGAGGGCGGCCTGCTGAGGAGGACGGCGTGAACCTGCACTGACAGCTGACGGCCCCCGCGCACAGAGCCGGACCCAAAGCCAGGGCGCCGCCCAAATGACCGGGGCGGGGGGAAGAGGGGGAGACGGTGCCGCCCGGGCCAGGTCTGGCAGGGCGGGAGGGATGCGTCCTGCCCCGCAGAGAGGCGAAAGGTCACGGTGACGTGCCAGCAAGTGTCCCCGGCCCCCCTGCTGGCCAGCGGCCTGCACCCCGGAATCTGGGCCCCGAACCGCGTTTCTGGCCGTGAGCACCAGCACAGGGCAGCCCTGACACACAACGTCCATCACAAGTCCCGTGAAATGGCGCTATGTGCCAGCAGGCAGAAACTCAGCTGTGCCCCCCTGTCCCCTTCAGGAACCCTCCCCCCAGAGATGATGAACAAGGAGGCTTTAAAAACCAATTTTAAAACTGGCCACAGCAGGCATTAGTTAAGAAAAGAAAGAGAGGTACCTGGGGGACTCAGTCGGTTGAGCATCAGACTTTGGTTCAGGTCATGACCTCACGGTTCGTGAGTTCGAGCCCCGCATAGGGCTCTGTGCTGATGGCTCAGAGCCTGGAACCTGCTTCGGATTCTGTGTCTCCCTCTCTCTCTGCCCCTCCCCTGCTCATGCTCTGTCTCTCTCTCTCTCTCAAAAACAAACAAACATTTAAAAAATTTATAAATGAAGAAAAGAAAGAAGTTCGTCACCACCGACTAGGACTTTCCTTTCAGACTCGAATCTTGCTAGAACGATTGTGGCATCGCGAGCTCTTCCTCTTCCAACAGGAGAGAGGAGGCCAGCGCCCACCGGGCCGACGAGGGACAGCGAAGGGCCATCCGGGAATCCCGGGGGACTGCCTGCCGGGACCGGCTGCCACACACTTCACTGGGGACGGAAAGACAGCTGTGTTCAAGCCCATGCCGAAAATAACTTTTCCTTTCCAAACAAAAAGGTCTGATTTGCCTTTAAAAAAACTACAAGAGTAAATAAGACGGACACACCAAGAAGAGACTCAGTAACTAGGGAAGTGAGAAGTGAAGACTCCCAGAGGTTAGAGCCCGAAAGGAGAGGAGACCAGAGCTGCCGCTGCCATCGCACAGCCGCTCGCCCAGGAGCCGAGCGCGGCGGCCCCACAACTAGAGGTTATGAGTGAGTGGTTTCCGAAACCCCTGAATTCTGGCTTGGCTACAATCCGCAGAGTGCTGGCTGCTGTCACGGGAGTGCGGCGCCCACACGGACACGGCCGGTCGCACAGGGAGCAGACGTGCTGAATTCAATCCTGGCCGGAGCCAGCGGGACCCTGGCATCGGGACAGCCGCGAAGATCAAGTGCTGAATCGCTAAGCCTCGGCCTCGGACACCTGACTCTGCCAGCCTCCCAGGGTGTGTGAACTCCAGACGCCAGGACGTTTTCTGGGGGTCCGTGAACGCAGCTGGGCTGCGAAGTGAGGCTCCCGCTAACTCACATCAAACACCAGCTCCTGGTCCACGCGGGCGGTGTAGCCCAGCGGTGCGCAAGCTCCCCTCCTGGGGCGGCCAGGCCAGCCCTCTCTCTCTCTCACCCACTCACTTCCCCCAGCCTGGGTCCCCAGCCCCACAGCCCAGGCTCTGGTAAGTCTGGGAGTTTCCTCCACGTGGGCCACGCTGAGGAATGAAACAGCCCGTGGCCCGATTCGGGGGACGCGGGGAAGCGGCAGACCTGTGCCAGCCAGCGGGTGCGGGGCAGCGAGGGCCAAACCACAGGCCGGGTGCAGGAGGCAGGCTGCCAGGCTCAGAGTGCCCCCCGGAGTCCAGGGAGGGGGCCCAGCCAGCCCCCCGCACCCCCAGGAAGCGACCCGGGCTGCCCGGCGGTGGGGGTCCGCAGGGGCTGGGGGCTGGGAACATTTGTCATTGTCCAGGAATCCTGGTTTGTCCGTGAAGCAAATCACTCACGCTCACCCACCCACGCACTCACATAATGCAGAACCTTTATTTTTTAAGACTGAATTATCTTCCACTGTCCGCACATGACCCACGTTCTTTATGCATTCACGTGTCAAAGGATGTTCGGTGCTTCCCTTCCTGGGCGACTGCAGATACGGCTGCCGGAGCACAGAAGGGCCACGAGCCAGTCACGGGACAAATACCGGCTGGTGGGCTCCCAGTGTGGGATGGTGGCGGCCAGGGCCTGGGGGCAGGGGAGAGGGGGAGGGGCAGTGACCGCGAGAAAGCGGGGTCAGCGCGCGGGCAGTGGACACAGCCACGAGGTCTTCCCAGCAACCGCACGAGGGGGCCTTCCCCTCACCCCATTTTACAGAGGGAGAAACCGAGAACAGAGAGCAGAGCAAGGGGCCCCCACGCGCAGGAGCAGGCACCCCCGGTACCAGCAGTCTGTGGGCGAACCACATGGGAGACCCAGCTCCAAGCACAGACCATCCGCGTTCGCAGCCCCACAGTGTGACCCGGGCAAGTAGCTGGGCCTCCGTTCCAATCTCCAGCGTGCACACACGGTCCCACCAGGGGGTGGCCGTGCAAGTGGGCGAAACTGAGACAGGACCCCCCAGACGTGCACCTGCTCCCGCCAAGCCCTGCGTCAGGGCTGCTTAAACAGACGGAGGGGCCGAGCCAAACCCAGGACAAACAGCTTCCCAGACCCCCGATCCTGGTCTCGCCATCGCATGTCTACACTGTCTCCCGGGGCCTGTGGGCACTCGGGCAGCTGGCCAGTCCCTGCACCTGTCTTATCGCACCAGCCTCACTTTCAGAGATGGCCTTCTCCCACTTCCGGGGCGCCTCGTCCCGTAGCTGCCGCGCCTGATCAGTGGACTGTACTCCCCCAGGCGGCCCACCCAGAGGACACAAGTCAGCACCGCAGGGGTCCCGGGGGGGCAGGCCCAGGGGACACAAATCAGCAACGCAGGGGTCCCAGGGACACAGGCCAGCACCCACAGGGGTCCTGGGGGACATAAGTCAGCATCGTAGGGGTCCCAGGGGGCAGGCCCAGGGGACATAGGTCAGCACCGCAGGGATCCCGGGGGGGCAGGCAGGGGGGACACAGGTCAGCACCCACAGGGATCCCTGGAGGACACAGGTCAGCGCCACAGAGGTCCCGGGGGGCAGGTCCAGGGGACACAAGTCAGTGCCCACAGGGATCCCTGGAGGACACAGGCCAGCGCCAGCAGGGATCCCAGGGGACACAGACCAGCACCTCAGGGATTCCGGGGAGCAGACGGGGGGACACAGGTCAGCACCCACAGGCATCCCTGGAGGACACAAGTCAGCACCCACAGGGATCCCGGGGGACACAGGTCAGTGCCCACAGGGTTCCCAGCAGCCCCAGGACAACCGGACATAAACTGCTCCACTGCTTTCGCTTGCAGCCTCGGCCGCCCCCCGGGCCAGGTGACCACCCACCCTTTACCCGAGCACCGTCTCGTCCTTGCTTCGACGGCCTAAGTGCATGCGTGGTGTGGCCTCGGAAATCGGGCTACAACGCGGGGCACGTTGGAAACATGCATGTGCTGTTTCGTTAACTCTAAAGCAGTAGTGACGCTGGGGCCGCTCGCCCCGCAGCACGTGGAACAGGAGGTGAGGGCGGCGGGGGTGCCAGTGTCCTGCCAGAGGCCCCTGGCCAACGTGATGCGCAGCAAGAGGTGATGGTCAAGTGAAAGCCAGTTACTAACACGTGAGAATCAGAAAGCTGCTGATTTTTCTTTTAGTTTATTTATTTTGAGAGAGAGAGGGTGGGAGGGGCAGAGAAGGGGGGAGAGAACCCCAAGCAGGTGCCTCGCTGTCAGCACAGAGCCCAACACCCGGCTGGGTCCCACCAACTGCAAGATCATGACCTCAGCCCAAGTCGGAAGCTCAACCCACTGAGCCCGCGGGCGCCCCAGAGAGCTGCGGATTTCTATCCAGTGGGACAGTAAGGTCGGCCCGGAAATGGACACACAAACACACGACACACACACAAACACGAAGGAGGAGCTTCCAAAACGCCCCGCAAGGCCTGCAACGCTCACTGCACAGGCGATCACACAAACGCCAAAGAGACCGCATGAAAAAGACCAAAAGACAGAGAGCTGGGATCCACAGAGCCAGGGTCGGGGACGGGGGTGCGCGCAGCCAGGGACGGGGACGGGGGTGCGCGCAGCCAGGGACGGGGACGGGGGTGCGCGCAGCCAGGGTCGGGGACGGGGGACACTTGAGGCGGCCGGACAACAGGCCCACCGGCGAACGCCTGGAGGGGACAGTGCAGAGCGAGCTGCGCCGCACCTCCCTCTAGAGATTTTGTGAGAATAAAATACCTGGGGCACCTGGGGTGCTCAGTCGGTTCGGCTCAGGTCACGCTCTCACAGTGGGATCGAGCTCAGTGCTGGGCTCTGTGCGGACGGCATGGATCCTGCTGGAGATTCTCTCTCCCTCTCCGCCCCTCCCCCCTCACGCTCTCTTTCCCTCAAAATAAATTAAAAAATTTAAAAAATCCTTTTTCCAATGCTCCCAAGTTCCACCAGAGTGTTATGAATACGACTCGTAAGATCACTTTAGTTCTTTTTTTATTTATTTCTGACAGAGACAGCACGAGCAGGGGAGGGTCAGAGAGAGGGAGACACAGGATCTGAAACAGCTCCAGGCTCTGAGCTGTCAGCACAGAGCCCGACGCGGGGCTCGAACCCACGAACCGTGAGATCATGACCTCAGCTGAAGTCGGACGCCTAACTGAGCCCCCCAGGCGCCCCAGATCACTTTAGTTCTATTTCATTCAGTCGATGTGTTTTGACTGAAGTTGGCAGTCACGGGCAAAATCTAGAAGATTCCCAGCTGTCTGTGTTTCTGGACAGCGAGCACGGCTGGAAACTGCCCAGGAACCTGCACCCCCAGGAACCTGCACCCCCAGGAACCTGCACAGAAGCAGAGGCCTTAACTCTTCTGGTGCAGTGAAAAGGGAAGCCCGTGTCCTCCGGGGGACAGGACCCCGCCGTCCAGGGCAGCGCGGGGCGCAGCTGCCTCCACGGCATGTGCGCACTGAGATGCAAGAGCGCCTTGTCCAGGGGCCCCCACCGCCCGCACAGAGGCTCCGGTCTGTCACCCCGCAACCCCCGTGTGTGGTTAGCTCGCCCACAGGCTGTGCTGCCCAGTCACGTGTCCAATGTTAGTGTGCGTGTTGCCATGAAGGGATTTTCTGAGATCTGCAATCCACTGACTTTAAAAAGATCACCTTCCGCGATGTAGGTGGGCCTTATCTAATCAGTTGAAGGCCTTAAGAGCAAAGACTGAGAGTTCCTGGAGAAAAAGGAATTCTGGGGCTCCTGGGCGGCTCAGCTGGTGAAGGCTCTGACTCGAGATTTCGGCTGAGGTCATGATCTCCTGGTTCGTGGGGTCAGTCCCCGCGTCAGGCTCGGCATGGGCAGCGTGGAGCCTGCTTGGGATGCTCTCTCCCTTTCTCTGCCCCTCCGTCTCCCGCTGTGTCTCTGTCTCAAAATGAACTTAAAAAAATAAATACGTAAAAAGGAATTCTGCCTCGAGACCACACCTGAGTCACAAAGAATCTCAGCGTGCCTCCCTACGGGTCAGGCCCTCCAGACGGCAAGGGGGGCCCCTCCCTGGGTCTCCAGCCCACCCGCAGGTCTCGTACCTGGGGGCCCCCGCCCTCCCCGTCTCCCCTCTCACGTGTGTTTTGCACCCCCAGCGTACTGCCTCTGTGCCTCCGGGGAAGCCATGCGGTCACACTCGGGGCCACCCAGTCAGGGACACGGGGCTCCCAGAGGGTGGCACCGCCTTGGGGGCCCTGCTGGCCTCCGGCTGCCCACCTCCAGGCTGTCTCCCCGTGAACAGAGGGGGCCCCGCTGGCCCCCCACGGTGACCCGGGACCCGTGCGCGGCACACCTTCCCCGGGGCTGTGCCCCTCGACCTCGCCGGCCGCCCGTCCACAGGAAAAGGACGAAGTGTCCTGAAAGGGGCTCCGGCAGCCGCGGGGGTCGCCGCGACCCAAACGGGTCCCTTCCTCGCAGAGGGCCGTGTGCCCGCTCGCGGGCCTGACCGGCTCTCTTCCTGCCCGCAGGCCCAACAGGGGGGCGGCCCGCGCAGACTCGCGGGGCTTCCCGGGCGCCTGCGACTCGGAGCGCAAACCCCCAAGCCTCCCTGCCTGGGCTCCACAACCGAACAGTAAACGCGGGAAAGACCGGGGGTCCAAAATCGGGCCTGGGGCGCCCCCGTCGGGGGCGGGACCTAGGACGCTCCCTCGAGGGCGGGGCCTGGGGAGCCTCCG
>NW_024080654.1:4723817-4759486 GCF_003009895.1 Hyaena hyaena
GGCCCCTCGAGTCGGGGGGCCGGTCTGGCCGCGCGTTCTCGGGGCCCTTCCGCGACCACACGCGGTGCCAGCCGCCGCAGGAACACCGCGACGCCGCGGCCATCGGGGTCCGGGGGCCCCGCTCCCAGGCGCCGGCGCCGCGCGGCCAAAGCCGGGTTCCCGGAAAGAACGCCAGTGTTTCCAGCTCCAGAAGAAACAAGGGACGGCGTCTGTTATCAGAAAGGGAGCCGCGCCTTCAGCGCGGCGGCAGTGTGGACGCGGCAGTGTGGACCGGGGCAGTGTGGACGGCGGCAGTGTGGACGGGCGGGGACGAGGCCAGCCTCCCAGAAGCCGCAGGGAAAGACCGAGCCATCAGCCAGATAGCCAAGAATCGGAATGTAAAAGGAAAAATCCCCACTGCACCGTATTAATGGGGTTTTGGGGCCAGAAGGAAGAATTAGAAGCCCGACACCAAGCAACGGATTCCATCAAAAAAAAAAAAGAGGGGGTTAAATAACATTTTAAAGACAAAGACCCGAGCCTGCAACAGGAGTCACTTTCCTCTCACCCAAACCCACGACGATTTTCAACTAATAGAATAACAACATTCGGGGCAGAGGAAGAGTATTCCAGAAAAATGCATGTGTTTAGACACAATGTACTTTTACCCAAACCTACACGTGTCATTTTTGTTGTTTCTGTTTGATGATCCGAAGACTCAACAGAAAACAGAACGTCATGGGCCCGAGTGAACCAAATAATTAGCTGCACCTAAATTAATCCTCTGTGGCTCACTGATGGGGCTTTCTGAAATAACTACTAAGGTTATATAATAATACCCAGAGCTTAATTCTCAAATTACCTCACTCTCCTCAGACAGGAGTGCACTAAAAATAATTCAGTAATAAAACCAAGCACTTCAAATAAAGATATGAACTTTAACAATCTAATATTAACAAAAAGAGACAAAGCCAAAGAAAATACACTTACATAACAGATTTAGCTTTTAATAAAAACCTCTGACACACCAGCTCACGGCTTATTGAATCCAAGCTCTTTTACCTCTACCTGATAAGCTGTTGTCCTGTGATAATTAACTTTTAGAGTGAGATTATCAAAGAAAAATTCAATTATTTGCCAAATTCTCAATTTATTAAAACAGGGCACTAAAATCATTTCAGATTTTTTATTTATTTTTTTCATTTCAGATTTCTTTAAAGCAAGTTTTAACTTGTTTCAAAGTCGAAACTCAACTGCAAACACCCCATGAAGAAAATTCTGACTTTATAGAGAGAGCTTTCTCAAAACATTCAGTTATCTAGAATAGCCTCTTATCTGGAGTAGCCCATTCAGTAAATATCCCAGTTATTTCTAGCAGCTCCTCTATCCAGAACAGTGTTTTATTCTTCTCCGTAATATAAAGTCCTCTGAGAAATACACAGCAGAGAACAAATGCTTTTCTGTTAATTCCATCCCGAGGGAAGCACATTAAACCTTTTCTGAGCAATCCTAAGGAATCCCAAGGATTTCACAGATATTTATGATGTCTAGCTATCTCTTGCTCAACAGACTGGGTATGTTGTCATAAAATTCCCCGGGAAGGACATTATACATTGACAGGCACTGTAAAACCAGAAATGCCTTCGGGGGATAGTGGGTCAACTTGGGAGCACTTGGATGTGATTTCATCAACTTCACAGTGCAAAGGCCCTTTGAAATCAATCATATTGAAATATCTTACTAGAGCTCATTTAATATTTAAATAGAACCATATTATGGTGTACATAAAACTTCTAAATACTTACTTAGAAGAGTCAAATTCATAGAGCCAAAACGCAGAATCGGGGCCGCCAGGGCCGGAGGGAGGGGGCCTGGGGCTTGGTGTTTAATGGGTACTGAGCTTCAGCCAGGAAGAGGAGAAAGTTATCGAGATGATGGTGGCTGCACAACAATGGGAATGTGCTCAGTGCCACCAAGCCGTACACTTAGAAATGATTAAAGCGATAAATTCTGTTATGTGTATTTTACCACAATAGAACAATTGTCTGGGGGAGCCTGGGTGGCTCAGTTGGTTAAGTGTCTGACTTCGGCTCAGGTCATGACCTCACAGTTTGCGAGTCTGAGCCCTGCATCCAGCTCTGTGCTGACAGCTCAGAGCCTGGAGCCTGCTTCAGATTCTATGTCTCCCTCTCTCTCTGCCCCTTGCCCACTCATGCTCTGTCTCTCTCTTTCAAAAATAACTAAACATTAAAAAAAGTTTTAAAGAAAAATTGTTCATATTTAGAGAAAGAGAGAGGATAGGTAGAAAGAGCAAAGGCAGATGATAGAGATGCACAGAGACATAGAACTGAAAGTAAAACAAAGCGCCTACTAAGAACACCAGAAAACCCATATGGCCGAATCCCTGTCTGTACCCTCATGGCTCACTTCTACAGTAGCTGCAGCAAAGGCAAAGCACTTCTTGTCCACCTAGAACAAGAATCACCTGGTGACATGGTTGACATGCAAATTCTGATTCAGGAGGTCGGGTGGGGCCTGGATTCTGCTGGATTCTTCTAACCCACAGACCTCCTTTTTGGGAAGCAAGGCTATGAAGCCTCGAGGGGCCCAGAGGCAGCTCTCATCAACCCAGGACCAATTACAGTATTAACACAACTGTGCAACTCAAACCCGCATTTGCCATTTCTACACTTCATTCCTCCAGTGCCTTCTCCTGAGACTCAGCACCCAGTCCTAGTTTGGGGGAGGGGGGGCGCTGCAGGGGGCTCAACCGAGGAAGGTCACCACTAGCCAGGTGTTAGAGCTTCACCCTTGAGCAGCAGGGACCTGGACTACAGCGGTAACCAACCAGATTTCATCAGATTGGAAACAATTCAGTTTGGAATGTGCTTCTGCAGCTTCTGTGGAAAAGGTGCAGAGCTAAGCAAATAGGTCAACAAGCTTTGAAAAGTGGGAACAAAGTGTCCTCAGATGGGATACATTTGCAGGCGTCACGCTGCTACCTCACAAGGCTCTGTGATAGGAGAAGCACACGCAGTTCTCAGCCACTCACAATGCAAGGTGCTCACAGTAGAAGAGTTCCAGGTAGGATAGTGGGTGCCGGGAGGCTCGGTCGTTGAGCGTCCGACTCTTGATTTTGGCTCAAGTCATGATCTCCTGGTCAGGCTCTGTGTTGACAGTTCAGAGCCTGCTCCGGATTCTCTCTCTGCTCCTCCCCTGCTCGTGAGTGCATGCACGCTCTCTCAGAGTAAATAAATGAACTTTAAAAAAGCTCTAGTTAGGATATAAACTCAGGAAGCGTTTAAAACACCACCCACTCAGCCATGCCGTAGGACAAGCAAGTCGGGAAGGAAGAACTGCTCCTGTGCTGGATTATTGACGCAGGCGTCTCTGGGCCTCAGTGTCCTCAGCGGCGCCCCTGATTCTGCTAACGAAGCCAGTCCCGCTCCCTCTGAGAACTGCCGTGAGAGCAAACTCTGAGATTCACTTCAAGTGCACTTAACATCTTGTGCACGCACAGGCACGTGCTCACACGCATGCATGCACACACACACATGAGTGCACATGCTTGCGCACATGCACACGGACGCACTTACTCTGCACTCGCACATATATGCATGAACACACATGCATGTACACACACCTACATGCACCCACGCGTGTGCACATGCATGCATTGCACGTATGCATATGGATGCACATACATACATGTGCACCGTATATCCTACACTATTTGGGAGCCCATTTCACAGATCTGGAAGCAGAGGCCCAGGGCACTTACACAGCTGCTCAAGGGCCCCCAAGAAGTCAGGGGCTCCTAACCCCAGCAGTGGAATGAATGATCTGTGTAAGGAAATGCCAGGTTTGAGAGATGAGGGAGGCCCTCTAAATTCTTAGGAAAAGAATGATATCTGGTCAAGCACTTTTTTTAAGCAATTCTACTCTGAAATTATTAAGTTGTATTAAAAGGCAATCTTCAGAGAAGGGCAAAATCATGACTCTCAAACAGATTAAAAAAAAAAAAAGTAAATACGGAAACAAAACAGATGAACATATGGGGGGGGCAAGGGAGGCAAACCATAAGAAACTCTTAAACACAGAAGACAAACTGGGGTTGCTGGTGGGGAAGGGAGTGGGGGGATGGGCTAGATGGGGGATGGGCACTAAGGGGAGGCGCTTGGAATGCTACATGTCAGAGATGAGGCGCTGGGTTCTGCTCCTGAAACCAACACTCCACAGTATGATAACTAACTTGGATTTAAATAAAATTTGGGGGGACAAGTAAATACAGGGGTGCCTGGCTGGCTCAGCTCATACAGGGAGCCCTGACTCTCGACCTCGGGGTCATGAGTTCCAGGCCCACACCGGGCGTAGAGCCTACTTTTAAAAAGAAAGAGTAAATATACACTAAGGATCTTATTTAGTTCTTTTTTTTTTTAATTTTTTAATGTTTTATTTATTTCTGAGAGAGAGAGAGACAGCGTGAGCAGGGGAGGGTCAGAGAGAGAAGGAGACACAGAATCTGAAATAGGCTCCAGGCTCTGAGCTGGCAGCACAGAGCCCGACGCGGGGCTCGAACCCACGAACCCTGAGGTCATGACCTGCGCCGAAGTCGGACACTTAATCAACTGAGCCCCCCAGGCGCCCCTATTTAGTTCAGTTAATGAGGGAGGCAGACAGATGTCATCACTGGCTTAAAAACGTCAAGAGGACACAGCCGTGTGAGGACACGCAGCGGGAACACCGCGTCACAGGCGACATGCGTCACAGAAAGACAGAGGAGGAGGCACAGGGGACCACAGACCACCACACCCTCAAGTCCAATCAGGGCCAATCAGGGCCGTCCCACCAGCCCACCCCTTTCCCTCACAGCTGGAGGCTGTCAGCGCCCTCCCTCGCCAGGACCGAGCCCCCCTGCCCCCCAGGAAAGACGCCGCGCTGGCTGCTAGCCGCCCTGGGGTGTTGAGCGGTGAGTGGGTGCGCGGATGGCGGCGGACACGGGAGGAGGGGGCTTGGAGGCCGCCCGAGACTCCCCGAGCGGCCAGGAGCACAGAGCTGAGAGCGCAGAGTCGAGCAGACCCCAAAACCGTCACCACCGCCCCAGAACAGGTACAAAGCAATAGGAGAGAAGCGCCCAGGAGGAGCTGCACAGCACGCCCTTCAACGATGAGGAAAGGGCCTCTCTACACCCGGCATTCTCGTGTTTAAGCCATTAATGATTACCGCACCTGGACTTTGGCCAAAATTGTTACCATTTTACTTGTAAATTCTTTACTCCAGTTGGATAATCTGACCCCTGGGAAACAGCCATAGTCTGGTCTTCAGCGGGAAACTAGAAGTCAGCATATGGCAAAACACATGACAATTAAATGTCCAACTCAAACCACGCCCAGCAGTGATCCCGAAAGTCATTCCTTAGCATGTGAGACAAGAGCCATGAGAAAGGTGCAAGCAAGCATCTGACCCCTGCCCCCCACACCCCCGGCCTCCTGTTTCTGAGCAGAATCCCGCCTCCGTGAGGACACGCAGGCGCCACCGCCCCGCCAAGTTCACGGGCAGGACGGGACGGCCCCCGTGCCGCAAGCCCGGGCCGGACAGACACCTGGACGGCCACCGATCGAGGCTGACGGGCCCACGGCGCCCGGCAGCACGTCCCACCGGCCCTTCTCGGACAAGACTGCCCAGAAGCAGCCCCGCTGGGTCCGGGCAGTGGCAGACGCGAGAGCCCAGCCTCAAGGGCAGGTGGAGGCGAGGCGGCCGCAGCGGCTCTGTATAAGCGAGAGCCTGTCGCAGGCACGAAGACAGGTGTACGGGTTCAGGGGACTCCCGGTGGGAAAGTGGGTGACAGGCCGCCTGACGCACCAATCCTGTCCCGAGACCCGTGGCCCAAAGGCTGGAAACACATTTTTTTAATGTTTATTTTTGAGACAGAGCATGAGCAGGGGAGGGGCAGAGAGAGAGGGAGACACAGACTCGGAAGCAGCTCCAGGCTCCCAGCTGTCAGCACAGAGCCCCACGCGGGGCTCGAACCCACAAACCGTGAGATCGTGACCTGAGCCGACGTCGAACACTCAACCGACTGAGCCCCCAGGCGCCCCGGAGACATTTTTCTCCTAATGCTGCTGGGCGCGGTGCCGCGTCTACAGTCACTGGCTCGCTGGCATATTGTCACGTCGTGTGTGGGCACCGACCGTGCCTCGCACAGAGCACTTTACAAGGTCAGTGTCCCTTTAAACTAGGTGTCGTTTCGGTGAAGGACACGCAAGGCTCTGGGTGACTAAGTGCAGAAACCCCGGGGCAGTTGGCCCAGCTCAGCCACTTCCAGGCGTCATGTAAACGGACACAGGCTATGACCCCGCTGTTAACACACACAGAGCTGGGAATGGCCCCAGCGTACACAGCAAGCGCTACATAAGCGGCAGCTATTATTTGACTGAGATCTGTGAAGGTGCCTCATCTCGGGGAGGCTGGTGAGACGGGGTCCCTGAGGGACCGCGGTAGCTCACGGAGCAGCACAGCGTCAGAAACATGCCACTCAATCTGTTCTTTACTCCTGAACATTTACTTCCAAATACAGGCATCAAAGCATCAGACTGTTGATCTCGGCTCGGGCTATACTCTCACAATTCGTGAGTTTGAGCCCCACGTCAGGCTCTGCACTGACCATGTGGAGCCTCTTGGGATTCTCTCTCCCTGTCTCTCTCTCCCCTCCCCTGCTCGCTCTTTATCTCTCTCCCTCTCTCAAAATAAATAAATAAACTTTAAAAAAATAAGCCTTACTGAAAAATAAAACAAAACCAGGACACTTTTACCAAAAAACAAAAACTATTATATATACAAAATTTGTTGCCAATGTTTAAAGTACAAAGCCAAAAGCTTTTAAAATTCATGTGGGAAAAAAACATCCCAGGTTTACCTAAACAATGTATTAAGTATGAAAAAGCATTCTGTAGGGGTAATTTAAAGAACAGGACACAGGGCGCCTGGGGGGCTCAGCCAGTTAAGTGTCCAACTTCCGCTGGGGGCATGATCTCGTGGTTCGTGGGTTCGAGCCCCGCGTGGGTCTCTGTGCTGACAGCTCGGAGCCTGGAGCCTGTCTCCCTGTCTCTCTGCCGCGCACCCCCTTGCACTCTGTGTGTGTCTCTCTCTCAAAAATAAACATTAAAACAATTTTAAGAAATGAATGCTGAGATCTTCCTCGGCCAGCGGGCACAGGACAGCAGGGCGGAAAATCCGTGCCCACGGTGATGAAGCCACTCGCCTAAGAGTGAACGGCCCTTTAAACGGGTGTGTCTGCACACGTGTGTGCAACTGTCTGCACGACTTCTTCACAGAAAGGGGCGTCAGGTGAAGTCTCAGCAGCAAGTGGGCCGGCAAGTCCTAGGTGAAGTGATAAGGCCAGAGCCGGGAGATGCGACCAGGCGTTAGTTAAGCAGCGTGGCTGACCTTAACTAAACTCCCCTGAATCCACACCACTCTGGTGGGCCGACAATTCCTCTCCCGCCCCCAGGGCCCTCGGCGCCCCCGCCAGGCGGACTCCGGGCCGGCCGCCCAGGGCGTGCACTGCTCACAGGTCGGCGCTGTGCTCCCAAGGGGCACGCGGGCGGCCTGCCCCTCCCACCCGTCGGGGGCCCGCGCGCACTCAGGCCGCGGTGTCCGGCATCCTGCAAACTCAGGTCCCCGACCCCCCAGCAGCCCCACGCGACGGTGAGCGCCCACGGAGCTGCGAGTCCCCACGGCCGCTTCCGCGTTCTCCGCAGGCCGCCCGCGCGCTCTGCACGCATCCCGCGAGGCTTCCAAATACACGGCCCTCGGGGCCAGTCCCAGGCGGCCAGGATCTGCGCCCGTGCGGGCCCTGTCCGCGAGGCTGCCCTCCCGGCTCGCCCAGGGCTCGGCCGTCTCTTCCAGCCCGAACCCACCTCACCTTGGACAAGCGTCCGCACCATAGTCCCCGGATGTGGGCGCAGCTGCCTGAGTGCCGGGCCGGGGCGGGGCCTCCACGCAGAGTGGGCGGGGAAGGGGCGGGGCCTCCACGCGGGGTGGGCGGGGCCTCCACGCGAGGGGGGCGGGGCGGGGCCTCCACGCAGAGGGGGCAGGGAAGGACGGGGGGGGGGGGGGGGGGGGGTTCACAGTCCTCAAGGACCGGGCGCGGGTGGCATCCCCACTGTGTGCCACCCCCTCCTTCAGGCCGGGCTGACCCCTGGGCTCTGCACAGGCGGCCGCGACCTCTGAGCTACCGTCACAGGCACCGTGGTTCCTGCACTGAAGCTATTCGAGAGAAAGAGCTGGGTTGTTGTTTTTTTGTTTTTCGGGTTTTTCTTTTTTTTTTTTTTTTGGATGTTTTATTTATTTTTGAGACAAAGAGAAAGCACGAGCTGGGGAGGGGCACAACAAGATCCAAAGCAGGCTGCAGGCTCAGCACTAAGAGCCGAGAGTCTGATGTAGGGCTTGAACTCGCAAACCTTGAGATCGTGACCTGAGCCAAAGTCAGATGCTTGGTCAGGTCATGATCTCATGATTCACAAGTTCGAGTCCCACGTCAGGCTCTGTGCTGACAGCTCAGAGCCTGGAGCCTGCTTCGGATTCCGTGTCTTCCTCTCTCTCTATGTCCCTCCCCCACTTGTGCTCACTCTCTCTCTCCCTCTCTGTTTGTCTCTCAAAAATAAAAACATTTAGAAAAAGAGAGAAAGATCTTAAACGAACTGCCACCCCTAGGAGGCAAGCACAGTCCAATCAATGGGATGCGTCCTGACAACAGACCGAAAGAAAAGAATCAGATGATCGTCTCCGTAGATGTAGGAAAAGCATTGACAAAACCCAACATCCATTCATGATAAAAATCATTAACAAAATTAGGCACAGAAAAAACACACCTCAACATACCAAAGGCATCCATAACAAGCCCACAGCCAACATATACTCTGCAGTGCGAGGTTGAAAGCTTATCTTCTAACATCAGGGATGAGACCAGGCTGCCCGCTCTGCCCTCTCCTATTCACACCGTTCAGGAAGTGCCAGCCAGTGCAATAAGGCAAGAAAAAGAAATCGGAAGTATCGGAACTGTAAAGAAAGAAGTAAAATGGTCTGTTTGCATGTGACTTAATTTTATAGAGAGAAAACCCTAAAGACTCAACCAGAAAAACTGAGAGCCAGTCAAAGACTACAATGTACAAAATTAACATACAGAAATCAGTACCATTTCCATAGACTAATTTCTGAAAAAGAAATAAATTGATCCCATTTACAACAACATCAAAAACAACAGAACAGGGGCATCCAGGCAGCACAGTCAGTTAAGTACCTGACTCCTGATTTCCGCGCAGGTCGTGACCCTAGGGCTCATGCTGCTCTGACAGCAGAGCCTGCCTGAGATTCTCCTCTTTCCTCTCTCTGTCCCTTTCCTGCTTGCGCACGCACTCTCTCTCTCAAAATGCATAAAAACTTAAAAAAGAGACTTAATTCTTTTAATGTTTATTTATTTTGGGGGTGGGGGAGGGGCGGAAAGATCGAGGGCGAGCAGAATCCCAAGGAGGCTCCAACAGTCAGCACGGAGCCCGACTCACAGGTTGAACTCATGAACCATGAGGTCATGACCTGAGCCAAAACCAAGAGTCAAACACTCAACCGACTCAGCCACCAAGGTACGCCTCCCCCAAAAAAGACTTTAAACAAAACAATAAAGGGGCGCTTGAGTGACTCAGTCAGTTAAGCACCCAAATTCAACTCAGGTAATGATCCCACAGTTCATGGGTTTGAGCCCCGCATCAGGCTCTGTGCTGACAGCTTGGAGCCTGGAACCTGCTTCTGATTCTGTCTCTCTCTCTCTCTCTCTCAAAAAATAAATAAAACATTTTTTAAAATTTTTAAAGAAATTAAAGAAGACACAAATAAATGGAAAGGCAGTCTGTGTTCACGGGCTGGAATTGAATTAACACTGTTAAACTGTCACTATTACCAAAAGTCACCTTTGGATTCAATGCCACCTCTACCAAGATCCCAATGACGTTATTTTATAGAGGTAGGAAAAACACTCAACTGTATAAGGAACCACAAAAGACGGCAACCAGCAGACAAATGGGGAGAGAGGAGAACACAGCAGGAGGCATCAGACTCCAGTATGAGGCTGCCGTCAGCTGCTCTGCACCCTCCCCTTCCCTGAGCTCTCCATTTACGGGGGCCCACTCAAGCCTCCCCTGTCCCTCTGTGACACCCCTGCTGGTGGTAATCGTGGTCATAAGCACCCAGGGCTAGACGACTGTTTACTCATTAAACACGGACACTATGCTTCCTCATTCCAGGTGCCGTCCAGGCACTTTGCCAATATTAACCTGCTGATTCCTCACAAGGCCTCAGGCGGGTGCTGCAATTGCCCCCATTTTACAGATGAGAAAAAGGAGGCGAAGAGACATGAGAGCCACAAAATCACACTTGTGGTCGGGGCTGTGGCTGGCTGAGGGATGACAGGCTCCCTCCTCCGCAAAGAATTCCTAGTCCTGGGAGCCTGTGAATATGTGCCGTTAAGCTGCAAGGGGGTTAGGGTGGCTGACAGCTGAAAGATTAGCAGGGCAGGCCCAGGGCAATCTCAGACGTCCTTTATTTATTTATTTATTTATTTTACTTTTTTTTTGAGAAACAGAGACAGAGCACGAGCAGGGGAGGCTCTGTCAGCACAGAGCCCGACGCGGGGCTTGAACCCACGAACCGTGAGATCATGACCTGAGATTAGGTCGAACACTCAACCAGCTGAGCCCCCAGTGCCCCTCACAGGGGTCCTTTAAATGTGGGGGAGAGCAGAGCAGTCTGGGTCCGAGCATGATGGGAGACACCACTGGCCTTGAGGATGGAGACGCAGAAGCTACAGGGGGCAGCAGGCTCCCCCTCCCCCAGGGCCTCCGGAGGGGAACACAGGCTGAGAAGCCTTGGCTGCAGCCCGGTGAGACCCACCAGGACTTCCGCCCCAAGAACCCTGAGCCACTAAGTGTGTGGTGACTGTCAGAGCAGCAGCAGAGCCCAAGAGCAGACGTGGGGCTGGGGGGGGTGGGGGCTGCGGTGACAAACCCGCAGAGGCTCTGGAAGCGGGCAGCGGGCAGAGGCTGGGAGAACTCAAGACGCAGGACGGAAAGGGCCCGCACTGCCCTGCACAGACCGTCAGGGACACACAGATGTGACAGCGCGGCGGGGAGGCCTCGGGAGGAGGCAGGGGGCACAGTGGGGGAGCCCCACATCATCTTGGAGGGCACCCGGGCCGCCAGGAGGTCGCCTAGACGGTAAGGGCGCTGCCGGTGCGAGCCCTGACGGAAATGGGGACTTCGCCTGGACAGGACCAGTCTGGGCCCTTCTCAGCTTCGGCCGGACTCCACCGCCCCCGTCCCTGACCTGGAAGCGAAGTGATCTTTCCTCCCTGGGAAGGCCTCTGGGGCACTGACTAAGGTAACCTATTAACCAGCCTTGCACACACACACCCCGCCAGCTGCAAGCACCCAGGTAGGTACTTCGCTGTCAGAAAGACCCAGAGCGAGACTCTCTGAGCCCACATCTCCTCTTTACCACGGAACGACCTGACCACCCACACAGCCCACACTTCCACCCGGCGCCCGCTGTGACGGAGGACACCCTTACCGTCATCCCCCAGGGGGTCCTTATCCTTGGTCACGAAGAGTAAAATGAGCAACTTTAACAAACAATGTCTGTGGAATGGAAAGAAAGTTCAAGAGCAAGACGAGAGGAGGAAAACAGTGGCCTCCCCTCCGAAAGTCAACTTCTGAATCTGCAACAGAGATAAAGGGAAGGCACCTATACTCCCTACCTACGTGGGTGTCTCGGCCCACGTTGCCCGGACCCGGCCGTGCCAGCCACACAGACGGCCGTGGCACTGCTGAATCCAAGCCTCGGTCCCCCGTGCCTGGGAACACAGGGCAGCCGTGTGGACACGCCTGGCCACCCCCACCGCCCCGGGGAGGCTGCCCGCGCTCTCGCCGAGAGAGTTCCAGGAACCAGAGAGCAGCGGCCAGGAAATGAGTCGCCGCCCCCGGGAGCCCGAAAGCCAGTCCAGGACGTGACATCTGCTGTATTACAAAACCCTCCGGCGATCAAGGTTCCGGCTGCATCATGTCCTTGTCCCTGAGGAAAGCGGCCAGTCAGAATTACTCTGCTACTTCACATACCCTCGACGCCGGGAACGCTGCGCTGATGCCAAAGGATCAGAAAGCCCGCGCCCCACGGCTAAGGTCGGCCTCTGACGGCAGCCACTGCAGAGCCTCTCGGTTTGGGGCCCAACAGCAATCCCTCCTCTTGTACACCAAGGACCACCGGTCACCGGTAGGATCTGAGGGACAGCCTTGTACCAGACAGACAGACACGTCACTTTCGTGGGATCTGACTTGCAGAGCTTGCGTTTCGTCCCGACCAATGCTTAGTGCTGGCAAGTCCGCTGAGACGGAGGACCCTGGAGCCTCGCTCTGCAGCCTGCGGCCGGGTTCACGTGTACCTGAAGACGCCGTGCTCACAGCACGGTTGCAAGTCAATCGCTCAGACATTAACCGTCGTAATAAAAAACACAACAACAACAACAAGATAGGGAAATGAAGGGGCACCTGGGGGGCTCAGTCAGTTAAGCGTCCGACTTCGGCTCAGGTCATGATCTCGCAGTTTGTGGGTTCGAGCCCCGCGTTGGGCTCTGTGCTGACAGCCCAGAGCCTGGAGCCTGCTTTGGATTCTGTGACTCCCTCTCTCTCTGCCCCTCCCCTGCTCACGCTCTGTCTCTGTCTCTCTATCTCTCTCTCAAAAATAAATAAACATTTAAAAAATCTTTAAAAAAAAACGAGAATGGAGGAAGAAGGGTAGATGCACATCGGTTGACTTCACAAATTCCATTTTAAACACAGAACTAGTTCTAAGTTGGCTCACTTAGCAGCCCGGTGTGCCCCAGCTGGTAATTTAGATTTTCTAGACAGGAACTTCGGGTATATACG
Source organism: Hyaena hyaena (assembly GCF_003009895.1). Classification (NCBI taxonomy): domain Eukaryota; kingdom Metazoa; phylum Chordata; class Mammalia; order Carnivora; family Hyaenidae; genus Hyaena; species Hyaena hyaena. The sequence goes on from NW_024080654.1 coordinate 4,736,768, forward strand.
GGTCGCTTCTTCAAAGGCCGGCCTCAAAAAAGTCAGACCTCCAAGTTCCAGGCTTCTGTAAATTGTGGTCACTGAAAATGTGCCCTCCTATTTACAGTTCTTTATTTACTTCAAGCACCTTATTCCTTTTCATAGGGACGGAGGTAAATTCTATTGCACTAGCACGATAATTGTGCAGGGTTAACAAACCGAAAGCCCGAACCAAGATGCCCTGATCCTACTTTGGAAAAATCACAAGCACTACACGCACTAAAAATAATTCATTACCTCTCTTAAAAGTGCTTCTACAGAAAACCCCTTCAACCCCCGTGGCAGAGACCGGCTGATGCCCAGCAGATGACTCCCGTGTGGGAAACGCAGAAGTCCTCGGGGCTCCCGGGAGAGTCCTGAGCTCTGCCTCCGACTCTCCCATCGGCCCTGCAGGGAAGGCTCTGGGGCTCAACTTCCTCTTCTATAAAGAAGGAGTAATTATGCCAGCTTTGCTCACCCCTCAAGGTGGTTGTGGGCAGCAAATGAGATCATGCTCATGAGAGTGTGGTTACGTTCACAGGCTCGGCACAGGACCCTGGGGACACAAGACACCAGGGGCTTCTCTCTTTGGAGCCGGGGACGCTGCTCAAGCGTCACTTGCGTTGTCCCTAAGGCCCACTCAGTGGCTGCACAGTGTCCCCACCAGCAGAAGGGAACAACTAGGGATGCGAGGGGCCAAGAGCGACCTCATATGGTGACTCGGGGTCTGACGCTAGGGATGGGGTCACATGTCCTGGGAAGGCGGGGCACGGGACCCTGCCCTGGGGACTCCTGCCCTCAGGAGACCTCCGACCTCGGGGGGCCCTGCCCTCGGGGACCCCCGACCTCGGGGGGCCCTGCCCTCGGAGCCCCGGCCCCGGGAGGTCCTCGCCTCCCCCTGGAAGCACCTCCCCCCGCGCGGCGCCGGGCCTCACCTGCCGTGTCCCAGATGGAGATGTGGTAGGAGCGCCACTGCTTCAGGTAGAAAGCACCGCCCACCGTGCTGACCGTGTCCGCGAAGCGCCGCTCCATGTACCTCTGCAGCAGCGACGTCTTGCCCACGTTCATGTCCCCCAGAAGCACGATCTTCCCGTCGGGCTTCCTCATCGTCCCGCAGGAAGGCCCCCCTCTCCTGCTCTCCGCGCCCGTCTGGCCCGGGCGCCCCGGGAGCCGCTGGAGCAGCCGGCCGCCGCCCCCAGACCGCTCGGACCCGGGACTCGCGAGGACCCGGACTCGCGGGGTCCCCGAACTTGCGGGAACCCGCGGGGACCCTGCCGCTCGGACGCCTGGGAAGGCGAAAGAGGAGGCACGTGTTCGAGCCCGGGCAGGAGGGGGAAACCCGACCCCGCGGCGACCCGAGGAGTGCAGACCGCGGCTGTGCGCACCGACCCGGGCGCCCCGGATCCCGCCTCGGGCGCCCAGATCCCGCCCCGGTCCCGCCCCAGGCCCCGCCCCGCGGCCCCGCCCCCGGCCGCCCCCGCCCCTGACCCCGCCCCCGCCTGGACCGCGCCCCCCGCCCACGGCCGCGGCGCGCAGCGGCGGACTCGGGTCTGGCGCGCAGCGGCGGACTCGGGTCTGGCCCGCGAGGCTGGGGGCGCAGGGGGCGCGGCCCGGAGCTCGTGGGCAGCTCGCGGCCCCCCACGCAGTGCCCCCCGGCCGCGCGGGGCCCCTTATCTGCGGCTGCACAAATGTAGCCACCAGTCAAGGCCGTCAGGAAAAGTTCACCGTCACGGAGCGTCTGCAACACCCCGTCGCGGAGGAGGCTGGAAAGCTGGGGGGAGGGCGCCGCGGGGGCGCCTTCCAGGGCCGTTTCCGTCTTGTTTTCTGCACTTTTGCAAGAAGTCGCTTACGCTGTTTTGTACCTGACAGGGCGCGCGGCCGTGACCGTTTTTAACCCCGGAGTCACTGCCTGTTGTCAGTGCCGCGGCTGCGCCAAAACCTCTCCTCCTTTTGGAGTAAAGCTTGAAACGCTTCGAAAATGTGCAGCGCGTGGGATTTGGTGTTTAGGAAAAACGCTGAGGCGGAACTCGGTGCTCCAGTTTGAATCCGGGTCGGTGGTTTGCTGGGGGCACCGCATGGGCCGTAAAGAGGGGCCAGGGCCTGGCCCACGCAGGCGCTCGGTGCAGGTGCGCAGGGCGGCGACCCCCAGCGCCCCCCGCAGCGCCCTTTCCTGTTCAGACACCTGCCTGGCTTCCTGATGTGCGGACAGAGGCAAAAAGAAACGCGGGTAAAATTCGATTTCCTTATAACCTGCGGCCGAGCGACAGACCCCGGGGTCCGGCAGAAGAGAACATTCCTCCCGGAGCGCCCGACTGCCCTGATGTTGATGCTTTGCGGAGGAACAACTGGTAGTTTGCTGATAGAGATCACAGGCAGGCAGGACTTGAGTCTCCGGCGTTTCGTTTACAAGGAAAAAAGCAACCTTACCAATAGCCAAACTTCCAGAAACCCGTTGATTCAGTTTCCTGGGATCCTGACTCCACCTCCCTCCTTATATAATCAGTCACTCCTCACAAGCGCAGCTCTTTGTGCCCACCGTGCTGTCCCTGCTTCTGTGCGCCACATCAAAGCCTAGCGGGCACACAGTAGTTGCTCAAGAAAGCTCTGAGTCAGGAAAGGATGGATGAGCTCACCATCCTGGGGTGACCGGAAGCTGTGTCCTGAAAACGTATCATGTTGGGGCGTCTGGGTGGCTTAGTCGGTTGAGCGGCCGACTTTCGCTTAGGTCATGATCTCGCGGTTCGTGGGTTCGTGGGGTCGAGCCCCACGTAGGGCTCTGTGCTGACTGCCAGCTCAGAGCCTGGAGCCTGTTTCAGTCTGTGACTCCCTCTCTCTCTGACCCTCTCCTGCTCACGCTGTCTCTCTCTCTCTCCTAGAAATAAATAAAAACATTTAAAAACATTTAAAAAAAGAAAAAAAGAATTACGAGGCTGGGGCGCCTGGGTTAAGTCGGTTCAGCATCCAACTTTGGCTTAGGTCATGATCTCATAGTCCATGAATTCGACCCCCACGTCGGGCTCTGTGCTGACAGCTCAGAGCCTGGAGCTGCTTCGGATTCTGTGTCTCCCTCTCTCTGCCCCTCCCCTGCTCACACTCTGTCTCAAAAATAAACATTAAAAATAGTTTTTTTAAAAGGTATATAAGGAGTCACCTGTCACAACCCCAGTGCACCCTGCTCTGCCCACGGCTCGTGCGTGACCCTGAGCTTTCATAAAACGACCTTTTTGCGCTGAAGACATCTCAAGAACTCTTTCTAGGTGTTTTGGCCCCAAAACCCAACACTTGAAACCACACCGCCCACAGGCTCCAGCCCTTCTGAGCCTCTACGCCCCTGGCTCGTCCTAACCAGCCCATTGTATTCACTATTGTTTCATCCTTTTCTCCTGTAGTAATTTTCAAATTCCCTAGAGACATGGTTTAAGCCAACTCCCCGGCTCACCTTGCCTTCCCTATCACTCACGAAACAGGGCGCTGAGCCCACGAGGGTCCAGGAATTTTGTTCTCTGTGCCTCCCAAGTGCCTAGAACCGAGACCTGGTCTGTGCACAATTAATGTGTATTTGGATATATTTCATTAACTGAATGTTGTCTCCACTGCGAAAAACGGCCGCTCTCAGAGCAAGTTTGCAGGGGACAGACCATCCCCGCACGGAGCCTGTGCCCGGCATGTAGACTTCACTCAGCGAGGCTGTTAAAAATGTTTACTTCTCCAGCACTTTGAAAAACTAAATTCAACTGAGAAACTGTCTCCACATCAAATTTCAACCACTCCTAAGAAATGCCTGAAGACTGTCAATCGCCCTATTCACATTCCGGAGGCCGTGTTGAGGAAGGAGGTAGACGTTGGGTTAAGAGTCTGTTTAAGGAGCTACTTACCTGCCAAGTACGATGTTTGTTCTGCCTGGATTTAAACCACTGGCCTCACAGGCTAATCCTTTTTCCAATTGCTAGATGAAACGTTCCCAAAGCCAAGAAAAATATGTAGTTTCCTTTTAAAAGAGCTGTAATCTTAGCAGTTCTGGGACCGTCTACAGTGAAAATAAAAGAAATAAGAAAATGTGGTTGCTTTCGGTGGATTTTGCAAAGTAATCTGGGAGTGTTTCTAGGTACCTCGCTGTACAATTTTACCTTTTAAAGTACTTTCTTCCTTTCTAAAAAGCAAAGCAAAACTTGGGTCGCCCGGGTGGCTCAGCCGGTTAGGTGTCCGACTCTTCACTTTGGCTCAGGTTATGGTCTCGCAGTTCATGAGTTCGAGCCCTGCGTCGGGCTCCGTGCTGACAGTGCAGAGCCTGTTTGGGATTCTCTCTCTCTCCTCTCACCGCCCCTCCCTGCCCGCCTCTCTCTCTCTCTCTCTCAAAATGAATAAGCTTAAAAAATTTAGACAACAACAACAACAAAACTTGCCTATCTGTCATTTATTCTTTCACTGGGTAGGAATTGCCACACTGACACGAAGCCCCAACCTAGGAATCGAGCAATGAGAAAGACAGCCAACAAAAGAAACAAGCAAAATATATAGTCTTAGACAGTGATTACATATTAGGCGGAAAAAAATAGAACGGGAAGGTACCTAGAGAATGAGGCCTAGGGGTAAATGCAGGGGATTCTATTTTAAGCAGAGAGCGGGGAGAGCAGGCAGTGCAAAGGCCCTGAGGCGGAAACCCACCTGGTGGGTTTGATGGACTTCAAGAGGTCAGAGCAGCCAGAACAGGAGAGAGAAGGTGAACAACCGTGAGGTCTGTGAGGAGGGGTGGCTGTGGCCGAGGGTACCAGGGCCGAGGGGCCACCACTAGGCTGTGGCTTAGACGCTGGACCGGTAAACCAGTGCCAGAGGGGTCTGAGCAGAGGAGAGACACGATGTGTCCTAAACAAAGTCACTTCCCTGCTGTGTGGAGGTGGCCGCGGCCACGGCAGAGGCAGAGACCTCTGGGAGAGACCGCGGCGGTCGGGCTCAGCGCGAGATCAGAGGAATGTTCGAAGCCGTCTGCATTCTGAGTGTGTTTTGAAGGTGGAACCTGGCGGATTTGCCGTGGATTCCACGCGGGATAAAGTGGGGGGAGGAGGGAGAGGAGGAGGGGGTGGAGGGAGAGAGAGAGGAGCCGAGGACAGGCTTCGGGAAAGACGGGTGCCCCCCCCAGTCTTCGTCAGCTCTCAGGGGGCAGTAGCGCCCTCTGGAGCAGGGCTCCCCGACCTCAGCACGGCCACACGCACTGGCTGTCCCTGGCGGGCAGCGGCGCCCTGGCCTCTACCACCAGACTAACACCCCCGCCGTGGTGACAACCGAGAAACGTGCTCAGACACCGCCCTGTACCCCCGGGGGACAGACGCCTTCAGTTCAGAACCACCGCTGTAGAATCCTTCCGACGCCCTTTAAAACGTATAGTGAAATTTCTCAGAGGTGAACATCACGGCTAGCTATTTTCTTTTTCCTTTTTTAAAGTTTGTTTATTTGAGGGGCGCCCGGGTGGCTTAGTCGGTTAAGCGTCCGACTTTCGCTTAGGTCATGATCTCGCGGTTGTGGGTTCGAGCCCCGCGTCGGGCTCTGTGCTGACTGCCAGCTCAGAGCCTGGAGCCTCTTTCGGTCTGTGACTCCCTCTCTCTCTGACCCTCCCCTGCTCACGCTGTCTCTCTCTCTCCTAGAAATAAATAAAAAATTTAAAAAATTAAAAAAAAAAATAAAGTTTGTTTATTTGAGAGAGAGAGAGAGTGCAATCGAGGGGGGGCGGGGGGGTTGGGAGAGAGAGAAAGAGACAGAGAATCCCAAGCAGGCTCCGCACTGTCAGTGCAGCACAGACGCAGGCCTCGAACCCACAAGCTGTGAGATCACGACCCGAGCCGAAATCAAGAGGCTTGTGGCAGAGGCTGGTCTAAACTGGGGGTCCTGCTCTGCACCACGGCCATCTGGGCAAGGACCCCAGCAGTCACATCCATAGAACATTTCCTTCTCTGTAGGTCACATCCCCGGAACCCGCGTCCCCTTCGGAACACAAGCGATTTGTATCTAGAGTGTTCCCTGAGACACACCGGCCGCTACGGCGGACGCAGCGGGTTGAGCCATCACATTCTAAGACTTCTGACGGTTTTGCCCACTTGTCCGGTCTTTCAGTGGAATTCCCGGGTCAAGCAGATGTAAATTGGGTCCGTCAGGATTAGGCTCTCACTGACAGGGACAGAAAGCCCCAAAAAGCCGGAGTTTAAAAGGGACAGACATTTACTTCTTTCACAGAAAAGTTCTGAGGCAGACCATCCGGGGCTGGCCTGGCAGTCCGTCCTACTAAATCCTCAGGACTCCGTCCGGCTCACAGCTCGGCCAGCTCAGAGGTGACTCTCACCCTCCTCGGCCTGGTTGGAGCTCCAGCCATCACACCCACATTCCAAGCAGGAGGAGTAAGGAAGGACTGGCTGAGTGCCAATAGCTGCCATATGACACTTTTGCTTACATCCCATTGGCCGTAAGTTAGTCACATGGCCATACCTAACTGCAAGGAAGCCTGGGAAATGTAGTCCTTGCTCTGAGTCATCATGTGCCCAGATAAAAATTCAGTAATTAGGAAAAGAAGAGATAGTTGGAGGGAGGGGGGAACCAGCAATTTCTGCCACTCACATGTAAGAAACGCAACTGATACTATTCAAAATGATTCAGTGCCAGGGGCGCCTGGGTGGCTTAGTCGGTTAAGCGTCGGACTTCGGCTCAGGCCATGATCTCACGGTTCGTGGGTTCGAGCCCCGCGTCGGGCTCTGTGCTGACAGCTCAGAGCCTGGAGCCTGTTTCAGAGTCTGTGACTCCCTCTCTCTCTGACCCTCCCCTGCTCACGCTGTCTCTCTCTCTCTCTCCTAGAAATAAATAAAAACATTAAAAAAAAAGATTCAAAATGACTCAGTGGCAGAAATATTATTTCATTGTAAACTTCCGTTAATACCAGGTCACAGTATTCTCTTCTGGATGCAAATGAGCCTTCAATTATGTGCCAGATCTCACTGATCATCTCACTGGGGGTCGGCGGACGGATGCCTCGAGGGGAGCGATGTCTGCGTGGGGCTCTGCAGAGGAGAATAGCAGTGTGTGAGCTGAGTGTTCACCCTGCCTGTCCAACCCCCTCCCAATATCCAGCGATAAAGCTTAACCTTTACCAACATGGTAGGTAGAAATAGATCCAGTTTCCATTTGTGTTTCTTTGATCCTCAGCAAGGTCAAAATCTTTATTTAAAAAATCTGTTGGTCAGGGCACCTGGGTGGCTCAGTCGTTTAAGCGTCCAACTCTAGATTTTGGCTCAGGTCACGATCCCACAGTCTGTGAGATTAAGCCCCGCATTGGGATACTGTCTTCCACTCTCTCTGCTCCTCCCCCGTACTCACGTGCACACACACGCGCTCTCTCTCTCTCAAAATAATAAATAACCTTTTTTTTTTTTAATCTATTGGTCAGGGGGCACCTGAGTGGCTCAGTCAGTTGAGCGTCTGACTTTGGCTCAGTTCATGATCTTGCAGTTTGTGAATTCCAGCCCCATGGTTTCAGATCCTCTGTCCCCCTCTCTCTGCCCCTCCCCACTGCACTCTCCCAAAAATAAGTATTTAAAAATAAATAAATAAAAATCTATTGGTCATTGATGGGTTTTCTTTTCTTAATTGCCCTTTAAAAACCTGTGAACACTTTTTCTGAACATTTTTAAATTATGGTGATACTATAGATTTGACATTCTTCAAAATAAAAGATTGGAAGTCATATATATATCATATGTAAATAAATTTCAAACATATATAAATACAAAACATGTAAATCAAACACGTAAATAAATTTCTATGACATATAACATATAAAAGCTTATATATATATAACTAGCTTATATATATATAAAACTCAACCATGTCAACTTTATTGTTGATGGTAATTTTTTTAAGTTTATTTATTTTGAGAGAGAAACAGAATGTGCAAGTGAGTGGGGGAGGGGCAGGGAGAGAGAGAGAGAGAGAGAGAGAGAGAGAGAGAGAGGAGCCAAGCAGGCTCCACAGTCAGCGCAGAGCCCGACGCGGTACTCAAACTCACGAACTGTGAGATCATGACCTGAACCGAAATCAAGAGTCGGGTGCTTAACGGACTGAGCCACCCAGCCCCCTCAAAGTGGTATTTTTTTTTCAAATATTTGTTTTTATTTATTTTTAAGAAATTTTATTATAATATTTTTTAAGTTTATTTATTTTGAAAGAGAGAGAGCACAAGTCAGGGAAGGGAAGAGAGGGAGAGAGAGAGAATCCCAAACAGCCTCCACACTGTCAGCAACCTGGAGGTGGGGCTTTAACTCACTAGCTGTGAGACCATGACCTGAGCCAAAGTCAGATGCTTGACTGACTGAGCCACCCAGATGCCCCTATTTTATTTATTTTTTAAAATAGGCTCCACACACAGCATGGAATCCAACACAGGGCTTAAGCTCATGACCCTGAGATCAAGGCCTGGGCCAAAATCAAGAGTCTTAACAGACAAGCCACCCAGGTGCTCCTATGGTGATTTTTTTTTACTGTACATGTATTTCTTTTTAATTTTCTTTATAAGGTTTACTTATTTTTGAGAGAGAGAGAGACAGAGCGTGAGCAGGGGAGGGTCAGAGAGAGAGGGAGACACAGAATCTGAAGCAGGCTCCAGGCTCCGAGCTGTCAGCACAGAGCCCGACGCAGGGCTCGAATCCACGAACCGTGAGATCATGACCTGAGCTGAAGTCAGATGCTCAACCGACTGAGCCACCCAGATGCCCCCAAAATGGTAGATTTCTGATAAAAAGAGAATCTTCCAAAATAAAAAGTATGTGATGTCATGTATTACGGGTGAAGAGAGTACAGATCCTGTCGTCTAAAAGTTTTTTTAATGTTTATTTATTTTTGGGAGAGGGAGACAGACCGAGCACAAGCAGGGGGAGGGAGAGACGGGGAGGCAGAGGATCCAAAGCAGGCTCTGCACGGTCAGTACAGAGCCTGATGCAGGACTCGAACTCACAAAGGGCCAGATCACGACCTGAGCCAAAGTCGAAGCTTCACCGACTGAGCCCCCAGGCGCCCTTGGGTCCTGTCTCCCGTGCCCTCAGCCCATCTTCCTGAAGGGAGGCAGGGCCTCTGCATGGTCTGCTCTCGCCACCTGGAGTCACACGCACTAGGGAAAGCCTAGGATGCGTCCCGCCCACGAATCACAGAACCGGTGGGTCCAGGGTCAGCCCGACAGCGTCCTGCTTGGTGGCACCTTCCAGGGCATCCCTTCCCTCTCCCCTAGCTCAGCTCCCTCCAAATCTGGGTGACCCCATAGGCGGGCCCCAAAGTGTGGGGCGTCTGTTCTGTCCTGACCCTGGTTCAGGCAGCTCTCAGACCCCTTGCCTGTCTGGTGATGGACACTGGTCTTCACACTCCTTCCTCCAAAACCGACGGCAACTTCCTGGGGGACAAGGATGTTGACCTGTGAGTCGCTGGTGTGTTCATCCCGCCGGACTGCTGCGCCCAGGACCGCATTCTGGACGCGGTAAACAGCTACAGTTATGTCTCCCGTGCCGGGGGCCCGGGGTCAAGGCCGGCCGGGCTCTGCCAGGCACCGCTGGTGCCGCTGGCAGGAGAGCCCGTGGCCGCCCGCCCCTTGCCAGCAGCTTGGCCCCATTCGGCCAGAAGTCGAGAGCGGAGATGTGCCCCCTTCCTGTCCCCTGGGTCACAGGTCGGCGTGGTCTGCCCCCCTCCCGAGCGCCCTCAAGTCTGGGACCTCATCGTGGGGGGGGGGGTCCACAGGGGGACAAGAGTGAGAGGCCAGGGCTGCCGTGGGGGCCTCCGGCAGTCAGGTCCTGCCCCCCCTTCTCCCCCTTCCCCCCGCCCCCGGCGGGGGTGCCCTGTCCTCTCTGGACCCGATGTGATTCCTCAGGGCCCTAAGCTAGGATGCCTCTCCCGCTTCCTGCTGAGACTCGGGGTCCTCCCCGTCTGGCCGTCCCCTGCTCAGTCCCGAGGGGCCATCCTGGGGGGAAGGGGCTGCGGGTCTCCAAGCCCCGAGTTCTCCGGCCCCACCCCCCACGCACAGTCAGGGCTCTGGGGGCCCAGGCCTTCAGGGGAGTCTGAGCAGCTCAGCCTGGGGAGCCCTACTCTCGGGAGCCCCGGGGCTGATCTCCCAGGCTCCTTGGCCTCCACCCCACAGGCCACCCCAGGAATCGCGGCCACACCTCCCCAGCTTGTGTGTCCACATTCCTCCCTCGTTTGCACACGGCCCCGAGCCAAGCTCGTCCAGAGGCTGGGCCTGGCCACCTCGGAGCCAGCGCTCGGGTGAAACCCGCACACACCACTCGGCTTGAGAGAAGGGTCCCCCCTCCCACTCGGGGCTCAGGCTTCCGAGATGAAGCTTCGCCTCTACATCTGGAAACGCTCGGAGAGACTTAACTACTCCATCTGCTAAGGGGGCTTCTGGGAAGTTGTGGGTTTGGGCCTTTGCTGGGCTTTGTGTTGCCCTCGCTCTCTGACCTCCCCACAAATAGGAGCAATTGTTCCTCCATCGGACGTGTGGGCTTGGGGTTTTCTTTTAAACGCTCAGCTTCCTCTTGTGAAACAGTGAACTTCCCTGTGCCCAGGGAACCGGGAACTCCAAGTTCATCGCTTTCGATTTTTCAGTAACCGATTGAGTGGATGGTGAACGTTTTTAAGACACTGTATGTGAAAGTCTTTTCCACTCGGTGCCACCCTGTCCACGGTCACCTCCTGAGTCCCCCGGCGGATGGAGAAGGTGACGGCATCTGATGGAGGTGACAAGCAGTGGCTGGGTTTTGTTTTGTTTTTTTTAATCTGGGAAAGAACTACTTTTCCTGGGGCGCCTGGGTGGCTCAGGCGGTTAAGCACCTAACTCTTGATTTAGGCTCAGGTCATGATCTCGTGGTCCCTGAGATCGAGCCCCACGTTGGGCTCTGTGCTGACAGTGTGGAGCCTGCTTGGGATTCTCTCTCTCCCCCCTCTCTCCCTGCCCCTACCCCACACATGCTCTCTCCCTCTCTCTCTCTCTCAAAATAAATGAAACTTTTTTTTTTTTTAAATAACTGCTTTTCCTGGTCTTTAACGGCTACGCCCCCCTTGTGAACCATCCCTTCTCACCCTGGACGTCTCTCGTTTTCTCATCCCTCACTGAGTCTCAGCTGGGATTTTGAGCGATGACAAGCAGGTGCCCTCCTCCCTCACATGGCTGACACCCCTTCATTCTCCACGAGATTTGTGGGTGCTAGTTGTGCCACTTCCTCCAGGAAGTCTGCCCCCACGCTTCCGGAAACTGCTCTCACCCACACCACCCAGGACTGCAGCCTAAGGGTCACTTCGGCCATTCAATACATTTGTGGCCTTTGACCCTGTTTCTCGCTTCCTTCTGGACAGTCTGTAGCTTTCCAAACCATGTATCCTTGGCCTCCCCAGGCCTCTCCCCTCATCATGTGGCTTTGCTTTTTATTTTATTCATTTTTAATTTTTTTATACTTATTTTTGAGAGAGAGACAGGGAGGGGCAGAACGAGAGAGAGGGACACAGACTCTGAAGCAGGCTCCAGGCTCCGAGCTGCCCACAAAGCTCGAACCCACAAACCACGAGACCATGACCTGAGCCGAAGTCGGACACTGGCTGAGCCACCCAGGTGCCCCTGCTCGCCAGATTCGATAAGTCTCCTATCAGTCTTTATCTGTGCACTGAACTCTGCTACCTACCATGTTCTCTACTTTCCTTGGAATGGAGCTTTGGCTCCCCTGGAATCAAACCTAAATCCTGCCAAGAGTCGACCTGTGAAAACAGACCGTCTTAAAGACTAGAATTTCTGAAGATCCGAAAAAAATAAAATAAGAAGCCATGAGCATCATGCTGCTAAAAACGATGGTGACCCTCACCTCAGGACGTTAAGCCAGGGCTGTGACTGGTGCCCGTAGCGACCGCTTGGTCTGACGCAGGGTCTCATGGTTCTGGTAAGTTTCCCGAATTGCATCCCTATGAGGTTTGGACCTGCCCGGGAAGAGACCCTCAGAACGACCCCCACGTGGGCAGAGACGAGGCAGCAGACAGCGGGGTGCAGCCTGGAGGGGGCGGACCCCAGATTGCCACTTGGTTCGGGTCGTTGGGGAAGACGCTTTCCCCCTACCGGCGCAGACCCAGTGGTGGGGCCTGAAAACAACAGATTAATGGGCAAAAAGAGGGCAAGTTTATTCAGACGCAGGTGGGCTGCTCCGACCAAGCAGCCCCTGTACAGCGCGAGAGAGGGGTCCGTGTACCAACCTCACAGGGCGAGGGGGCAGGAGGGGCTGCCCTGGGGGGACAATGAGTTCTTAGGGGGAGGTGGGAGGTGTGGCCACTGTGGTCATGGCTGTCGGGCGACCTCCCCCCACCCCCGGGGTGAGCCATCCCCTTCCCACCCGGGGGGCAGCCGCTTCCGGCAGAGGAAGCCCCTTTGCCCACCACTGTGTCACGTGTTTCCAGGTGCAGACAACGTCCAGCCCACGCTGTGCGCCCGTGGGTGCCCAGGGGGCCACGAGCCCTCGCCCGCGGCGCGACCAGAGGCCCCTTCCTCAGGCCGGCAGTGCGCACAGGCCCGGGGAGCCCAGCGCCCGGCACTCCTGCGCCTCCTTGTGCAGACAGCGTCGTCTTTGGGCGAGAGGAACGTCCTTGCTGGGGTCCGTCTGCGTCCCTGCGTTTCATGTGATTCAAACAGCTTGGTCAGTGTAACAGTTTTCTGGAGGATGTCTGCTGGGTTGGTTCAAACATATTTCTTCGCAGCCACAGAAATGAAAACCAGTCAGGCTGAGCCTCCTCTGTCACAGGCCAGAGCCCCCCGGAGAGGACAGGGCCGTGGTCACACCCAGCTGCACTTTAGGGGCGCTTTCTTTTTTTTAATGTTTATTTATTTATTTTGAGAGCGAGCGAGCAGGGGAGGGGCCGAGAGAGTGGGGGAGAGAGCGAGCAGGGGTCGGGCAGAGACAGAGGGTGGGGAAGTCCCAAGCAGGCTCCTCACACTCAGCGCAGAGCCCAACATGGGGCTCAAACCCATGACCCCCAGATCACGACCCGATCCGAAATCAAGAGTGAGACTCCCAACTAACTGAGCCACCCAGGTGCCCCTCCAACATTATTTAAAACACGACAAAGCAAAAATAAACAATACTTTAGATTGCACCAACCAGAAATAAAGCACCATTACTTAGTGTAGTGGAAAGATCTTTCCAGATAGTTCCTAACTCTGCACTCAGATAGGTAGGTTCACAGGAAGTCTGAGAGGGGGCATCACGGTGAGGGGTGCTGAGGTGTGAGTGTGGCCTAACAGCCCCTCACACGCCTGTCACGTTGTTTCTGGATCCCCAGCCGTGCGCACACTCCTACCACAAATATCCCCGTGCAGGTTTCTTCCTGAGCCTGTGGGACTAAGTCCTTACAGTGAATTCCCAGAAGGGTGATTGCCTAACCTCTGCCCCATTTCATTGTTCTTTACAAAATTGCAAAACCCATACATGCTTGTTCTTTTTTTTTAGTCAAATAGCACATAAGAATGCAAGGTAAAGGGGCACCTCGGGAGCTCCGTCCGTTTAGTGCCGAGTCTCGCTTTCAGCTCAGCTCAGGATCTCACGGTTTCGTGAGCTCCAGCCCCGCCTTGGGCTCTGTGCTGACATCGCAGAGCCTGATTGGGACTCTCTCTCTCCCTCCTCCTCTCTCTTTGCCTCTCCCCACTTCATGGTGGCTCTGTCGCTTTCGAAATAAATATTTAAACTTAAAAAAAAAAAAGGATGCTGAGTAAAAATGAAACACCTCCTTGATTCTCACCCATCCCATGTGAGTCCTGGGGTGATTGCTAAAAATAGGTGAGAGGGACTTTAATGAAGTAAGTTGGGGTTCAAATCTCTGTTCTCTCTCTTAATAACCATTCAACCACGGGAATGTCTGTTTAATGCTCATTTTCCTCATCTGAAAATGAAGTTGGTGCCTGCTTGCCTCTTCTTAGAGGGGTTGAGGACACTTAAATAAAATGCACGTGAAATGGAACATTCACCAAAATGTATTTGCACACAGATTGCGATGGAAATACCCATAAGCTCCAAGGTTTGAAATGATTCGTACTGTGCCTTCCAGATAGAAGACAATTACGTTGAAACGAAACAACAAAAAGGAGAGGTAGAAAACTCAACAGAAAAGCAAGAAACAGCGACCTGTGGTACTGATCCATTGGTACAGCTGCCACGATCTCCTTTTTCTTAAGGATTAACATGTTTTTTACTATCTGGCCAAGACGGGGGACCCAGGGCAGTTACGGGACTGTAGTAACCGGAGCGGTCGGATCACACTCAGACCCCAGCTCGCCACTGGCTAGTGCCTGGGTGTCGTTTGCTTCAGCAGGAACCTGGTATTTCCCCCCTCAAAAAAGACCCGTTAGAGTCCTAACCCCCAGTGCCTCCGATGTGACCTAATTCGCAATGGGGTCATTATGATGCAATTTGTGAGGGTAAGCTGAGGTCATGGTGGGGTGGGGTGGAGAACAGGCCATGTGACGGCTCAGACACATGAAGATGATGTGACGATGGGGGCGAGGCAGCTGCCGGCCGAGGGTCACCGAGGGTCACCGAGGGTCACTGGCAGCCACCTGAAGCTGGGAAGAGGCAAGGAAGGTTGTCCCCACAGCTTTCGGAGAGAGCACGGGTTTGCGGACACCTTGGTTTCCGACTCTGAACCTTGAGACACAGATGTCTGTTGTTTGAAGCCGCTGCCCTGCGCACGTTGTCGCGGAAGTCCTGGGGAGCCGACACAGCCCCCGAGAAACAGCCCTGTGCAGAGGGTGGCGGGCTCCTGCCGGTTCAGCTGGAGCCCCGTACTCCGTGTGGAACGTCAGCAGGCTCTGAGAGGTCGGGGGGAGGAGGCACACCAGCGAGCACAGCCACTTGGGACACACACATACACACACACACACACCCCACCTGAACATGCAGCCACCATAGGAGTGAACGACTGCACCCCCGGTCACTTATCCCAGGGAAATGACATCTGCACGTGGATGTTCATGTCAGCTCAGTCCCAACAGCCGAGAACCGAAAACCGCAATCGTGCCTCGCGAGTGAGCCAGCGCGCCACTGCCGATCCTTCCACGCCACGGAAAACCACTCGGCGATGCAGGGAACCAAACCGTAGACGCAGGTAGCATCCCAGATGATTTCAGGGAATTAACCCGCGTGAAAGAGGCCTATCCCAAAAGGTTACGTACTGTAGACTTCACCGATACCGTGTTCTTGCAGTGACACCGTCAGAGGGTGGAGACCAGGTCGCGGTCCCCAGGGGATCGGGAGGCTGGGTGAGAAGCAGGAGGTAGGTGGTACAAGGGCGATGGTGGAAATGTCCTGTATTTGACCGGATCCAGGGCAGGGTCCTGGCTGTGACGTAACCTCCGGGGGAAAACCCGGGTAGAGTGGACAGGATTTCTCTGTGTTATTTCTTTCAACTACATGTGAACCTACAGTCATCTCCAAATAAAAAGCTTAAAAAAAATCGTTGTGAGGAGGAAAGAAAACAGTCGACGTGCCGCCCTCAGTGCACAGCCGGGCAGGTGGCAGGGGGCTGCGGAGCTGGGACCGGAGCTGGGCACGCTGGGCTCCCCCGAGCGGCAGGGGTCGGCTCACACAGAATCCGGAAGACTGGGGTTCTCTCCGTCTCTCTGCCCTGCCGTTCTCAACGCGTTGTCTCACGTTCAAGCCACGTGTCCGCAGGCTCCCAAGGCTTCTCGGGCCACAGGTGCCGTGTACAGGCTGGCCTACGCCCCCCTGTGTCCCTCTGAGAACAGAGAACCTATTCCCAGAAGCCTCGCTCACAGCTTAGTGGCCAGGATGACGTCACTTATAAAATCATCTAGCAGAATGGCACCACTGTGCTCGGGTCAGACCGGCCTGGATTAACCTTCGGACCCGGGACAGAGCCAACCTCCCTGATTCAAGTGCAGAATCACATCTACCCCAGCCAGAGAGGAGGAGGCGGGAGGTCCGGCCACTCTGCCTCTCTCCCGCCTCGCCTAGCCCTCCACAGCCCACCGCCAGGCGCCCTGCCTCTGTCCCCACACTAGTCCAGGCAGGAACTGGGCTCTTCTCGGGTCCCCCACCCACCCGCCCCTGGCACACTGCAGGTGCCCGTGCTTAGGAACAGTACATGTTCGTGGAAATGAATTAGGTAGCATCAGGCAGACTCATTCTGCTCCTGAACATCTAATTAAATGTGCACCCATTTATGGTATCACGATGGCTCAGGTTAGAAACTTAATCAGTCTCCAAGCCTGCAACTGCCCAGTTTCTGCAGAGGCTGTAAATCCTTGCTCTGGGAGCTTCTAAATTGGATTTGTTCCTTCTGCTTTTTGAGTTGAATGCAACCAGTGATGTTATACTCTGTGCTTTTCTCTGTTTCTCTGTGACTTAAGCCCACATGAATGGCTGCTTCCTTGTGATTCACGTTCTCTAACTGTCCCCCACATCTCCTACGGGAGGGCCAGAAAGTGCTCCAACATCTACCTAGGGACTCCGTGGCCCACTAGGTAAGTCAGCGATTTTCCTCCACAAACTTCGCATCGTTATTTTCTCCCCCAAGTAAAGCTGTTGACTAAGTCAACTGTGCGTTTGAATTTGAAAGTACCCCATCCCCTAAGCGAGGCTAACCTGGCTTCTCTCTCTCTGTCTCTCTGTTTTTACCTGTCCCTGAATCAGCAGTGAGAGATGATTCTGACCCGTAAAATGGTTATGTTGCACACTAAACAGAGGTTCCCAGATTCTCCTTAAGATCCGTGGTTAGATTTCCACGCTTCCTGGGTTGGACTTAAATTTCTGGATCTCATTTTCAAAGCCACCCGCTGTTTTGCCCACATCTGCCTCAGACTTGTGCAGATCTATCGAGTTCTGGTTTCCCTGCCTGTCTTTTCTGTAACAGAGACTATAAATGTGAGACGTTAGACATCAGCTCCTGGTGAAGCCTGAAGACATTACCCCTGCCAAGGAGAAAAGATTTGGCAGAAATAATGGTGCGTCAAGAATCCAGAATGGTGTGTGTCTCCTGAGTTCGCTGCTGACTTATCTTCAGGAGAAGTTCTGCTTATATCAAATTTGAAGCATCGGACTTAACGACAGGGCCACCTGGTGACAACAGTTAGTTCTGGGCTGGTTTGCAGGTTTACAAAACCCATCGTCATCCTCGGGCGCTCACATTGAGGACATTTCAAAGCTGTCATCTTGGAGACAGTAGAGGGCACTGTGGGTAAATACTAAAGTAAATGAAAAAGCAAACATCCCAGAATGCAGTGTGACCCAGAGTGCTGAGTACTGTGCACAATACGGCACACGGTCGAATCCTCTTGCTCAAAACTCACCTGGTCTTTTCCGTTTGTCTGTGTTCTTAGTATCCCAGAGCTCTGCTGTCCCTTAAGGCAGCTGCTTGCCACAGGCGCAGATTTAAGTGGGTTAACATTTAAAATTCAGCCCCTCTGCCTGGGTAGCTCAGATAAGGGTCCCACTTTGGCTCAGGTCACAATCTCATGGTTTGTGAGTTCAAGCTCTGCGTCAGGCTCTGTGCTGACAGCTCAGAGCCTGGAGCTGCTTCGGATTCTGTGTCTCCCTCTCTCTCTGCCCGTCCCCTGCTCACACTCTGTCTCTCTCTGTCTCAAAAATGAATACATGTTAAAAAATAAAAACTAATTCAGGGCCTCACTTGGACCGACCACATTTCCTATCCTCAATAGTTGCATGCGGCTAGTGGCTACCATGTTGGACGGCACAGACAAGGAACATTTCTATCATAAGAAAGTTCTCCTAGACAGCACTGTTAAAATCTCAGTTCCCATATTTGTTCCAATTGAATATGTGATCAGAGTCCGTCACCCCTAAATCTGCCACTTTGCCATAAAGGTTATTTTGAGCTGAGGAATTAAGAAACAGCAGACAGCGGGGGGGGGGGGGGGGGGGGGGGGGGGGGGGGGGGGGGGGGGGNCTCAGTCGGTTTAGCATCTGATTCTTCATCTTGGCTCAAGTCATGATCTTGAAGTTCGTGGGTTCGAGCCCTGCGTCTGGCTCTGTGCTGACAGTGTGGAACCTGCTTGGGATTCTCTGTCTCCCTCTCTCTGCCCCTCCCCTGCTCGTTTTCTCTGTGTCTCAAAATAAGTAAATAAACCTAAAAAAAGAAAGGAAACAGCAGGAAGTCCTGCCAGGTCCCCCCTCCCCCACCGGAGAGCAGGGAGTGAATCTGCCTTGGGAAGCGGAACCAGGAAGCGAAGAAAGACCTTGATCCCCAGAGACGGCGATGGTGCCAGGACGCCTCTGCGGAAACAACCTCACCTAGTAACCCTCAGCTTCCGTTAGTTTCCCCGTCTAGTTACTTTCCCACGGCGTCCGCTCCTGGAAGCCCAAACCCCATTTCCTAGGCCTGCTCACTTCTCCACAACTTACTGTCGTTTGTTATAGTGGTAGAAACGCCCCACCCTTAGCTGGACCACATCTCTAGGTCTCCATTTCTGTGCACGCCTCCACTCATGGGGAAAATTAAAATCAACAAGGGACATGTATCTACCTTTTCTCCCACTAATCTGTCTTTTGTCAGTCTGATTATAGACCCCCTCCCCTAGGAGGGCAGAGGAAAATTTTTTCCTCCCTTATATAAGCTCCTCCCCACCAAGACTAATAGAAGCAGGGACTAGTCTGGCCTGGCAGAGAGGCTGAGCTCCTGAGGTTGTTGAGCCTGCAGGTCTTAAGCACAGAGGACATGCATGGCATGAAGTCACCTGGCTTCCAATCAGGTGACATCACCTGACCACCCTTCTAGTGGCTTTCTCCTATTTTGGAGAAAAGCTTCAGTTAGAGAAAGAGGAAGGTACTTTTCAACTAAAAAGTAAGGGAAATATTGATCTGAATATCATTTGGAATTCTGTTCTATATAAATTCTTGATTAATTTCTTTTTTTAGATTAAACATTTTTTAATGTTTTTATTTATTAAAAAAAATTTTTTTTTAAATATTTTTATTTACTGCTAGGAGAGAGAGGAAGAGAGAGACAGCGTGAGCAGGGGAGGGTCAGAGAGAGAGGGAGACACAGACTCAGAAATAGGCTCCAGGCTCCGCGCTTGCAGTCAGCACAGAGCCAGACGCGGGGCTCGAACCCACGAACCGTGAGATCATGACCTAAGCGAAAGTCGGACGCTTAACCGACTAAGCCACCCAGGCGCCCCTAAAAAAATTTTTTAATGTTTTATTTAAATCTGAGAGAAAGAGACAGTGTGAGCAGGGGTGGGTCAGAGAGAGAGGGAGACACAGAATCCGAAACAGGCTCTAGGCTCTGAGCTGTCAGCACAGAGCCGGATGCAGGGCTCGAACCCATGAACTATGAGATCATGACCTGAGCCGAAGTCAGATACCTAGCCAACTGAGTCACCCAGGTGCCCCAAATGTTTTTATTTATTTTTTTAAGAGAGAGAGACAGAGTGTGAGTGCGGGGGTGCAGAGAGAGAGGGAGACACAGAATTGGAAGCAGCTCCAGGCTCCAGGCTCCAGGCTGTCAGCACAGAGCCCGATGCCAGGCTTGAACCCATAGACGGTGAGATCATGACCCGAGCCGAAGTCGGGCGCTTAACCAACGTGAGCCTTCCAGGCGCCCCACTTCTTAATTAATTTCTACTCCCAAGCACATTACTGCTCCTCCAGAGCAGTTTACAACAGTATTTTAAAAGTAGCAGATGAGGGGCGCCTGAGTGGCTCAGTCGGTTAAGTGTCCGACTTCGACTCAGGTCATGATCTCACAGTTCGTGGGTTGGAGCCCAGCATTGGGCTCTGTGCTGACAGCTCAGAGCCTGGAGCCTGTTTCAGATTCTGTACCTCCCTCTGCCTCTGACCCTTCCCTGCTCATGCTGTCTCTCCCTCTCTCAGAAATAAATAAAACATTTAAAAATAAATAAATAAATAAAAGTAGCAGATGAAATTGAAGATAAAACGTCAGCAAGTATATTTAACTAGATCAAATACACATGTTTCTAGAGTTGACAAAAATTAAAGGTTATCTCATCTAATTTCTTCTTTTGGTGATAAAAATTCTGACCTGAAAAGTTTAGGCAGCTCTCCTAAATGCTCAAGGCTATTGCTGAGCATTAGAACTCACATTCAGACTCAATCTAGTTTTTTTTTCCGTTATGTTATGATTATATTAGATGTTTTTATTTAAAATGTGGGCCTTCTAAAATTTTTCTCTGAGGTTAGCACTAGCTAGCTTTTCTTTTATACAGGCAGATATTTCATTTTCTGTCAGCCTCATCTCCTGCACAGAGGTCAGTAAAGGGAGAAAGGATGGAGAAAGTGTCCCTTGAGATTCATGTAAGACAAAATGATTAAGGATAGCCACACAGTGTCATCTGCAAGTGTAACAAATACGAGAAGTGCTTTAATCCTGAGATTCTGGTAAAGACTTTGTTCCCCGGCCTCATCAAACTGACCTATGGGAAGAGATTATGGTGAGACTGTGTTCAACATTCACCACTGGAGTCTCCTGGGGTCTCAGGGCCACTTCCTGCTGATGCGGCACCAGATGACGAGAAGAATGTTCCAGGCAGATCAATAGCAGCATCAACATGTCAATTGGTTATTTTATTTGTGTTTTTAAGAAAGACGCTGAATCACAGCCATCGTTTGAAATGGACGACTTAATTTTTATGGAAAGAGTAGGTCCCTTTGTGTCTCATAATTTCACACAAGCCCCCGGGGAAACCAAATCCACCGAAGCCTCATTGGCTTTCCCGTAAGTCTGAAAATAAAAATTTGCTGATCCTGGGCATAAATTTTAGTTTTCTTTCTGGCCATATCCCCTAATCGTATTGCTTTTCAGTGCAAAGCTAAAAATAATCAGAAGGATGTCACCTAGAGACGGTTCTCAAAGCACAGGACAGCCTCCTAATTATCAAAGGGCAGGGTAAGGAGCTGCCCCCACTATGGTAATTAAGTTAATAGAAATGCTAATTGAATGCAAAGCCCTTGTCAGTGTTATGCTAATTATGGTCCCCTCCTGCTTACTATGAAAATTACAGATTATTTCAGCATGAATGAAGTTTCAGAATTTGTGGGTGAATACTAAGAAACGTTTTTTAAATTTTTTTTTAATTTCTGAGAGAGAGAGACAGCGTGAGCAGGGGAGGATCACAGAGAGAGGGAAACAGAATCTGAAACAGTCTCCAGGCTCTGAGCTGTCAGCACAGAGCCCGACATGGGGCTCGAACCCATTAACTGTGAGATCGTGACCTGAGCAGAAGTCAGCCACCTAATCGACTGAGCCACCCAGGCGTCCCGATACTAAAAACCATTCTTACAAGTCTTCTGTAATATGATGCAAGGTGCTGTTTGGTAGTGAAAGATCTGGGTTTCGATCATTCTCTGATGGGTCGATTTCTGAGCCTGGCTCATGAGAACAGCAGCCTGCAGGCCAAGGCCTCGGGAGGACAGTTGGAAGGTGAGGTCACTGCTCGACGTTGCCAGAGAGATGGGCCAAAGGTGTTCTAGCTCAGAGGTGATGTTTGGAACCGAAGCGGGTGCCTGCATTTCAGACAGGTTTCCTTTCCTCTCCCTGCGGTTTTGGCTCGGGAAGACCAATCCCAAAATTGGGGTGAAGCAGGTCCGCATCCAGTGAGCTCCACACTCTTACTTCGGCCTCCACCCCCTCCCGCTGGGCCAGTGCCAATGACCACTCACAGCTCCACAGCTGAGTAAGGAAGGTTCCCTTAGATCGATCTGCACAACTTTTCTCTGCATTGATCTCTTCCCCCACCCCCCACAGGAGAAGGAACTCACATCCTGTGTTCTGTGGGAAGGATTTTATCAAAAGGATTAGGGTTGGCTCTGAGGCTGGGGTCCCTAGAGGAACCATTGAAATGTAAATATTTACGGGCGCCTGGGTGGCTCAGTCAATTAAGCATCCGACTTCGGCTCAGGTCATGATCTCATGGTTCATGGGTTTGAGCCCCGCATCGGGCTCTGTGCTGACAGCTCAAGGCTTGGAGCCTGCGTAGGATTCTGTGTCTCCCTCTCTCTCTGCCCTTCCCCCACTTGTGCTCGTGCTCTCAAAAATAAATTTAAAAAAATTTTAAAGGGAAAAAAGAAACGTAAATATTTAAGTGTTTGCATTTAAAATATTAAAAAGAGTAACATAAATATGATGAAAATAAAGTGAACTAATGAAATAACAATTCATGAGTTGCTATTGGTAATAACTTGGTAGTTAATAAATAAATAAAATAAAAAATTCTGAATAAGATAAATAAAATAAAAACTTATACATTTTTACTGAGTAAAATAAAAATTCAGGAGTTCATACTGATAATAAAATCTGGTGGCTACCTACCCCCTTAACAAGTGATGGAAGTTAATGAAGGTAATGTCATCGAAAATGGGCACACTGCCATTGCTCCTAAGAAGAGCCCAAGTAATCTCCAAAGTATCTGCTAGAGCTAATAAGTGAATTTAGCATTGTCAAAGGATACACTGTCAATATATAAAAATCAGGGGCGCCAGGGTGGCTTAGTCGGTTGAGCGTCCGACTTTCGCTTAGGTCATGATCTCGCGGTTTGCGGGTTCGAGCCCCGCGTCGGGCTCTGTGCTGACTGCCAGCTCAGAGCCTGGAGCCTGTTTCAGTCTGTGACTCCCTCTCTCTCTGACCCTCCCCTGCTCATGCTGTCTCTCTCTCTCTCTCCTAGAAATAAAT